>NC_051178.1:37169987-37388581 GCF_013339695.2 Rhipicephalus sanguineus
CGGCGCCGAGCCACCGGCTGAGGCCTCCGCCGCCAGCCGGAGCAGCTACTGCTTGTCGCCGCATTGGTGTGTCGCCAAAATCTCTTACTGACTCTCCATTCCTTGACAGCAGGAATATATGCCATTCACGAGATTTTTGTGATGTTAACCTTTGGCAAACGGCATGAGCGGCCAGTCAACCGTCAGCGGACGCGCCTCTAAACCTGGTTCACGGCGACAGTTTTTTCATTCAACAGTTTAACTTATTACTGTGATCGAAGTCTTGCGTTGACAACACAGTCTACATGAAAACAGTCGCCTCGACAAAAAAAAGCGCATAAGCTTCTGTTTTTCGTCCCTTCGGCTTTTTTTTCTTGTTGTTCGTGTAGCGGAGAGTTTACCAGTTTAGGCAAGTCTTTTTTCCCGGATACTGTAGCTTGGTCGCTTGCGTGTCTTGCGTTCACTGAAGAAGATATTTGCTCTCATTACGACGGGAACGTGATTTCTTTTTTTATTACTAATATTTATTCAGCAAAACGACCCAAGCTCATCAACCCAACGAGACGACCTCGCCATGTAAGCACTATAACTGTTTTTTTTTATTTTAGCCTAGGATGCAGTTTAACCTGAAAAAAAACATACATTGGAGGTGCAGACACAGTTTTTCCACCGCGTTCATCATCTTGCGTGTCGAGGATTGGTGCAAACGGCAATATACCTGAACCCGCAGCAAGCAGCCGCACCAGCACGCTCCGAGAACTACAACTAAGATGGCGGCAGTGCCACTGTCGGAAACTCGCGCATGCGCAGATGGTCTGGTGAGATCGGTCTATTCTCAAACTCTGCTGATCATCCGAACGCAAGAGCAGGCTGCCCAACGCAGCTTGGGGGCCCAGCGTCTTGGGTCCCCAATTCTCAAACTATTTTTCGATATGGATATATATTCTAAGCGAGGCTTAGGGTAAAGCCACCATCTCGCAGTGTGTTAAAGGACCCCTAAGCCACCCAGAACTCGAAATTAAGTTGTGGCGGTGCAGTTGTGCACGAGTCTATAGGGTGCCTTGATGCGCGTTTTGTTGCGCGTTACGAGGCCTTTCTACAGCGAACGCTGGCGGAGTTGCACGCGTTTTCTCGTTTCGCTCTTCCTTTCGCTAGGCTGCGTTCGTCGGCTCGTCTATCTAAAGCATATGATCTAAAGCCCATTGATCTAGAAAGTAGCGACACTCTCCTCCGCGCGCGCGTTTTCCTCCTCAATTCTCCCCGGAGAATTCTCCCCTCCCCTGCCGGGCGTGGTGCGCACGGTGTTACGTTTGGCCTAAAAATTCGAGGCCGACGCTATTGAGCGTACAGCTGTCTACCGGAATGCTGTCTTCTCCCCCCGTATCGGCGCTTAGACGGAGGCAGGAATGCCAATTCTTCCTGGAGGAGCCTATGCCGAGCGAGCGAGCAGGTCGCCGTGGACGGATTTCCCAGAAAAAGGACGTCGGAATTCGGAGACCCCTTTTTGGCTTCTTGTTCTCTGCGTGAGATAGCACCGCGGGAGAGTTTCTCACCCAGCCACATCTGCCTTCTACCCTACCGCAGCAGGGAAAATTAACCCGTGCTGGAGGGAGCGGGTCTGCGTGTTTTCCGGAATTCGACACACCCGCTTTATCGTGCGTTTTGGTCAGCGTGGGACTGCGCCGTTGAAGACGCTCCCATAACCCAGGTGGGGCTTCACCCGAGGCAGCCATCATTCAACACTTCTTCCAAGTATTACTGGCAGTGGAAGCGGAGGTCATCGGCCCTTTCCCCTTTGGACTGAAACTCCTCGCCGACCTTCTCACCTACGAGTCCTCGGGGCGTGGCGAGTGTATTGTGTGACTCTTTGCCTCCTTTCGGGAGGCCGGACGCCAAGACGACAGGTCACCGGATTGGCGGGAGACGCTGACACCGGTTTGCCCGTGCTTCTGCAGTGACGGTCTCGGGGCTATAAAAGCCGAAGACTTTTGACGTTATTTCTCTGCTCTGCTCTCTCTTTTCACTCCAATCTCTTAACCATGTAAATAAATCTACGTTCCTTCTTGAAAGAACGCGCCTCCTCACTGGGAATGATCGGACGGCGGGAGCCAGCTACCGTAACGAGACCCGCCGAACCCCACTCCTTACAACGGCACGCTGAACCTTAGCAGCAGCTAAAAGCGCTGGAACGGAAAAAGTACCGCGTTCTGTTTCTCTTCCCCGCTGCGCCCTTTCGGCGGGTTCGCTACAAGATGGTCCAACTCGCTCGCCTCGCTATTGTCTCAAGGCCGCCGACGCACGGCGCTTTGAAGGCCGATTGCTTTATAGCCTCAGAAAAGCGTGCAGGAACACTACGACATCCCGTATCGTTTTGACACTTCATCGCAAGCCTGTCGAGGCATCGAAGAAGGCCTGGGTGCTGCGCTTTTGGGTGCAGCAACCGGCAGGAAACGGGCAAAGCCGTCTTTGCTATTCCCAGCGGGAAAAAGGATCTCAAGCGACTGGCTGTGTGGCTGCACAGAATACGGCGCGGAAAGTTTGTTCCCACGATTGATACCCGCTTTTGTGTGGCAAGCGTTTTATTGAGAATTCGTAAATGTTGTTTCGGGGAATGTTTGCGTCTCCGCCACACTAGTGCAGCTTGTTTCGCGTGCCGCAGACGGTTCATGCACGAAAACATTGCTAGGCAGCTCTCAATTATGTTAGGCGTAAAATTGACGCCTTTGGGCTCACATGTAACGATCAGTGTGCCATGAAACCTGACTGATACAGATTGGTATCGCGTGACGTGACTGTATGACGAACATAAATAACAGTGTGTACCATGAAAATAATGGCACGCATGTCATGCAAGGCATGATTTACATGTCATGCTCATGGTGCACCCGCGGCCGGTTCGCTGGCTTGATATGCACCAAGATTGGTAGCTCGCGACGTGACTGTATGATGAACATAAATACGAGGTGGTAACATGAAAATAATGGCACGCATGTCATGTAAGGCATGATTTACATGCCATGCTCATGGTGCACCCGCGGCCGGTTCGCTGGCTTGATATGCACCAAGATTGGTAGCTCGCGACGTGACTGTATGATGAACATAAATACGAGGTGGTAACATGAAAATAATGGCACGCATGTCATGTAAGGCATGATTTACATGCCATGCTCATGGTGCACCCGCGGCCGGTTCGCTGGCTTGATATGCACCAAGATTGGTAGCGCGTGACGTGACTGTATAATTGTGCCTTTTGTGTCAATCCGGCAGATCCCACGCATTGTGGGTATCAATGTAATGCGAAGTATATCCAGGAAAGAGCTGCATATATCGCCTAGTTCGTCTTTGAGGCAGATGAAATCATTCATGTCATGACACCTAGTTCACTATATATCGCATGTTTGTCATGCATGCATGCATGTAGAGTCTGGTATATACAACGCATGACCTGTAATTTATGTTCGTTACGCACCCATGTCAGGTCATACCAAATTTGGTATACATCCAATTAACAAAACGGCCGGAAGCGCACGAAGACAGTGTAATGTAAACCATGCCGTACGTGTCATGCATGTCATGATTTTCATGTTCTTCATACAGTCACCTCGCGCTATACCACTTTTGGTGTATACCAAGCTACCGAACCGGCCGCGAGCGCACCATGAGCGTGGCAAGTAAGTGATGCTGTACATGACATGCAAGTCATGATATTCATGTTACCACCTGTCACTAACGTTCGTCATACAGAAATATCTCGTCATATAAATTTTGGTATATATGCATTTCATTAAACGACCGCGAGCGCCCCGAGACCATGTCATGTACATCATGTTTTACATGATATCCCTGCCATGATTTGCACGTTATGACCGGTAGCTTCTGTTCGTCGTGCATTTTTGTCACGACATATCAATTTTGGTGTGCATCAAGTTAGCGAAGCGGCCGAGCGCACCATGCGCGTGACATGTAAATCATGCCGTACATATCATTATTTTCATGTTACCACCTGTAGTTTATATTCGTCATACAGTCATGTTATGCCGTACCAAATTTGGTATACATACCATTAACAAAACGGCCAGGAAAGCACACAGTCGTGGGCGGCTAGATAGATAGATAGATAGATAGATAGATAGATAGATAGATAGATAGATAGATAGATAGATAGATAGATAGATAGATAGATAGATAGATAGATAGATAGATAGATAGATAGATAGATAGATAGATAGATAGATAGATAGATACTAACACGCAGAAGTTCGCTAAGAAATGCTTCGCATTTAAAGGGACCGACAACTGCCCAGAACGTGAGATGAGATGACTGCACTGATGGAAAGATTGTCCGTCGCATTGACTCAAACCAACCCTGTTTATGTCGTGAGAGGTGGATTAATATTTTTATTTCTTCATTGAAAGCCGCGAAAAATGACCTTTGGCGCCTCTGGCGGCAAAATCATAAACGGTCCGATGAAGCCGGTCACGTGACCATTGATTAGTGTATGTGTTCGATTACTTTTCTGTTAGTACTGAAATATTGTTCATTTCTTTATATTAAAAGATATTACTCCATAAAAATGTACATATAGGCCTGCGTTAGTTGTATGCAACAAAGTGGCGCTGCCTTCGCTTGGCGTAATGATCCCATGCCGAGACAAGCCATCCATGTCACAGGCGCAGGCAACCTTGGGCTCAGACGCACTGTCACTAATCCCGTTAATGGGGACGGCAATCGCCGGGCGGATTCTAAGGGCTGGCGTCACGGCCTTCCGAAAACGCACCACGAAAGCGCGGACAATTTAGGGTTGGTCCTTTGGTGCGCCAGCGGACGCCGGTTGTGGTCCAAAGACCGAGTCAGAGCCGAGAGTCGATAACACAAACGAAAACGAAATATATTCTCAGTTAAGGCAATACAAATAACACAAACACGTGCACACTCGGCTGGTACCAGTTACAACTTCACAATATAACTCAGATGGTGTTTACACAACGGGAGCTAAACAAACAGATCACACGCAACAAATGCAATCGCATGCATTACAACTATTCAACGACAGTTAAAGTCCTGAATAGATAATGGCGTATCCAGTCCACAATGCTTGGACGGTAATCGAATGCTTCTCTTCAAGGAAACACTCACGCCAGCTCCAGCGTTGATCGTCGTAGCTCAACCGTCGTCGTGACTTGTCACGGCTCACACGGCGTCGTCATCCAATTCTTCCAAATTGACGATCGGCCGACCGCACACCATCATAAACACGTCTTCTTTGGCTAACGGAGCCACACCTAGCGTAACTTCACCATCACCGGGCCACTCCTTCACTGACCTGCCGACTCCCTGACTGACTCCGACTCTTCACTGACTCCACTACCGTCGATTGCACGCTTTTATCCCTTCTCCCCCGGGTTCTAGAAGCGTCGGGATGTTTCTTCTGCGTGCAGTACAGCTAAGCCTGGGGAAAGGGCGAGAGCTTTCTCGTATGTTCGAATCGCGACGGCATCGCTCGCGGATGCGTCACCACCCCCTTCTAGAAAGATCCAGGCTTTGCCGGGCGTTCGATCGTGTTGACTGCGTCTGGCTCGAGTGGGTGAGGAGAATGCGGTGCGCCGGCGTCTTTTGATGCTTGTTTTTTCGTCTTTTGCGCTTCTTGGGCGAGCGGTTCGCATCGTTCTGTCTCGTAGCTGTTTGAAAGCGGCCTCGCGCGCGCTTTATTACGCTAATTCGTGACACTGCCCCCCACTTCAAGAATATTATCACATAATATTCAAACAACACAAATTAGCGCGCACATACACATCCAAAAATGTCCCACATACAGAGTCCATAACTCAGTCCACACACAATGCGCGTCACATTCATAATAGAACTCTTGATGCAATTCCAGGGCATTTCAATGTCACAACATATGAAAGATAAAGACAAGTACATAAGTACAAAACGCCATTATACATTTCATATAAACAATGCGAACGCACAAAACAAGGCTCTTCATTTACAACGCTTATACAATTATATCAATAGCATTGTACACATAAAATAACGCAAGTAACCTTGGGCTCACTAGCCATACACACAGGACACAGGGAATAATAACACTTCAAACACTTTCAAACTCAAAACACTTCAAACAAATTCAATCCCAACACCCTGTCCTGTTCAAACAGACTCGCGCTTACGCCCCTTCTTTCGGTGCTCGCTCGCTCTCTTTTTGTTTCTCTTCTTTTTCTTGCGAGCCGTTCCATTTGACAGTGCCGGAGGGGGCGTCTCTGCTGCCGTCGACACATTTGACGCTAACAAGGCGTGGTCGCGTTCGTTAGAACGTTCGCTGTGCTTCGCCGACTTCTGCGCGTCGTGGTGTTTTGCTTGGAGGACCACCTTCGTCATCTTTTGAGCCGCAGATGACGGTGGCTGCTCAGTTGCAACATCACCTGCTCGGCGCGTCTTCACAGGCGGTACAGCGACCGTTGGTGCCTCCTCACTGATATTCCGTGATACCTCGGCCTCAATTTGAGCTCGGGCGGCATCCTTCAGGAGATTCCCTTCCGCGCTTCCTTTTTGTCGCGGTTCCCGAACTGACGAGGGCTCCATCTTCGGGGCTTCTCCCAAACGTTCAGGATCGTATGGCCCTCGAGTTCCGTCGATGTTTCCCACGATTAGGTCAAACAGGGGGTTATTCATGCACAGGGCAGTAACTCTCCCGCTGAAGTAAGGGGTCTCAACCTCAATCTTGGCTTCGGGAAGCATTCGAATGGAACTATCAAGCAAGCGAACCGGTTGGGTATTGCCTGTGAATTCGCTCTCTCTGACCAATTTCCTTCGTACGATAACCGTGGTGCATCCACTATCTCTTAGTACTGTGACCTCCCTTCCACCAACTTTCCCCTTAAGTGTCGGCATTCCTTTAGTTGAGTCTGGTGTCATCGCAGCACCAATGAAATGCATCTTCTTCCCGCTTTTCAGTTCGGCCAATTCATCACTGGTCGCTTTTGCTTCCTCGTTTGGCGGAGCATACGCACAAGCTGCTTGGTGGGCTTTACTCGCATCGATTCGACATGCGTCTGCTTTGTGCCCAGTCTGTCCACATTTGAAACACTTCATCACACTCGGGCGTGAGAAGTTGGTCCGACAGCTGTTAGTACGATGACCCACGCGGTTACTCAGAAAGCATCGCGGAACACTCTCTGGTGCACGCTTGTTTTCTTCAGGTGCCGATTTCTTCGACTCCTCGTGAACTTCCTTTTTTACTTTGGCCAGATTCGTGCCACCTTGCGCTTCTAAGAATTGATCGGCCAACTCAAGCATGTCCTCGACCGATTTGGCTCTCCTCTCTTTCAGATACAGCGACAGGCTCGGGTGGCAAGTGGTGAGAAATTGCTCTCTGATTAAAAGCTCTCTAAGCTCACCATACTCCTGTGCCGTCTCTGAAAGTTCGATCCACCTGTCAAAATAATGGCTGAGCCGCATAGCATACTGCGTTGCCGTCTCGCCATCAGCTGGCTTTCCCGTACGGAACCGATCTCGGAAGCCTTCCACGGTGAATCGGAATCGCTTCAGCAAAGTACTTTCGTGTAATTAGCTGCATCGGTAGGTGTCAGTCTACCGTACACACTGAGCGCTTCGCCACTCAAGCAAGTGCTCAAAGCTGTTGCCCATTGCTGATCCGGCCAATTTTGGCTTCTGGCTATCGTCTCAAACCTGTGCAGGTATGCATCAAGGTCATCTTTCCTCTCGTCAAACGCCACAAGCAGTTTGCTTGGGTTCAATCGGAAGCTATGATCTTCCCTTTCGCTGCTCTCCACTCTAGCTTGCACGGGAGTCTCTGTGCGCTGCTGCAAACGGAGCCGTTCGAGTTCCAATTCGTGCTGCCGTTGCCTTTCTCTCTCAGCCATTTCAGCTTGCATCTGTCTCTCTTGCGCCTCTCTTTCTTCCTTCAACTGTCGCTCCTTCGCCTCTCGCTCTTCTTTCTCCCTCTCAGCTGCTAGCCTCTCTCTTTCAAGCTCTAGTTTCAATTGTTGCTCTCTTTCTTCCTTCGCCCTCTCAGCCGCCAACCTCTCTCTTTCAAGCTCTGCTTCTCTCTCTTTATTAGCTCTCTCAACCGCCAACCTCTCCTTTTCGAGCTCTGCTGCTTTTTCTTCCTTAACTCTTTATTTTTCTTCTTTTTCCTTTTGGCTGACCCACTTCCGTAGTTCGGCCCCAGACAAACCCATCTTTTCACCAAGGGCAACTAACTTCTCAAGATCAATGAGGCCCGTTAACAAAACCTAGCCGCGTGCACAAAATCTCTGCCTAACTTCGAATTCAAAAACACTCTCTGCACACAGGTTAGCGAGAACGCGGTGCAACACTCAAAAATCGTTCGCAAGCACTATCAACGTCTCAAGGCTCTTTCTCCCTACTTTGGACACACTTTTGCACCAAAAAGGTCCTGTCTCGCGGACGCCAGAATAATTGTCACTAATCCCGTTAATGGGGACGGCAATCGCCGGGCGGATTCTAAAGCCCCAACCGCATGCACGCGATTTTCGAGCGACGGCGACGAGCGACAGCGACAAACGGGCTCCGTCGCGATGTCGCGTCGCGACGGGAGCACCCACATGTTCGCGACAAAGTGTCATGGTTGCTAGATTTAAAACTATTGCGTGCACGCAGGTAAATTGCAAAAAATAATTACAGAGTAGATGAATGGCAGCATGTCAAATTTATTATTGACTTGTGTGAGATAAGGAAGTCACAGCAGCATTACGGGATTTTCTTTTTTTTTGCAATGTTTTGTTTAACTGCGACAGTAGTATCTGCTGTGACCTAGAGTGGGCGCACGGAAGCGCACGCTATCTATCTACTACGCATCTACGACGTCTACGACGCTACGACGCACATTAAACTGACATTGCAGCAAGCTACCATCATTGCAGCAAGCTACCACCGAAACATCAAAACGAGCCGTCGATCAAAATTAACGACAAAATACGGCCGCTGCCTCGCTCTCCACGTGAGATGGGGTTGCAAAGAAGGTAGGCTATAACTTGCAATCATTGAAGTACGCGCCGATTGGAAGCATCAAGAGCAAATTGCAACCGAAGCGAGGATCGGTGATGCTGCCATGTTGCCGGAAATCGTCAAGCTCACTTCCGGGCGACAAGCGATTTTTTTCTATACTCCGCGACAACTTTTCTTGGCACCACTGTGGAAGCTACAGAGCCAAAGTGCCTGCATGCGCGCGCGCCAAGAAAGAGTACCTATACTTATTTTCTAATTCGAAAAGTTACCTAGCTCGAATAAATAAAGATTTCCTCATTATAAAAAGAGAACGAGTATGGGAAGCCATTTGTGAAAAAATGTTATTGTAAACTTCAAGTTTGTTTCTGTCTTTATTTTTTGGACAGCACCACGTTTTCCTCACGCCTGCACCACATTTTCCTCACGCCTGCTCTCTGAGTCTCAGTAAACATGGCGTCCGCGATGCCTCCTGAACCGTTGGCCTGAATCGTGTGCGGCCGCCAACTCGCCGTTTCGTTCTCCGAAGAAGCTGTACTCTAAATTTGACAGGAAGTGGCTATCAAACCAGACCACGCAAGTTATCTGCAATGTCATCGCTGAAGTGAGGCGCCGTCTGCAAATGCAGTGTGCCGGACTGTCGCCGAGCTCACCGGAGTGAGTGAGCGAACAGTTAAGCGTATCAAGGCTGAAGCTCTGCGGGCCCCACTTGCCTCCCCGACGCGCAAGAAATTGAATTTCTCGGGCCAAACTGAGAAGCGCATCACCGGCAAGACGCGGCTGCTGCGCTATTACACGTTGCGTTGGCAGCACAGCTACTTCGTGCGCAGTGAAATACCTACGGCCGAGAAACTACGCTCTGTGAAGGTGTGTGACCAGCGAAGCTTCATAAAATAATCTGCGTCAGTCTCTTTTTAATCAAGCGTGAGCTCTCTTTAAATCTAAACCCAATTCAGCGGCATCATGGTACTTGCATTCCGTATTTATTCGAATACAATGCTAGCTTTTTCTCAAAATTTTTGCTACTAAAGTCGCCCCTCGCGTCACAATCGTGATCGCGTTACAATCTAGCAAACGCCGTATTCAGGTTGCGGTGTGCGCTTGGTGGCGTTCATCATATTCCCATGTGTCTTATTTTGTTGTCTTCGGGCTTCACCGGCAAAGACTGTTTGGAATGCTCCGCGCAGACCGCGATGCGATGTTCCAGAAAGGCCACGATTGTTTTAGATCTTTCTGTTAAGATTGCGCGCGGTACGCGAATAGTCAGAGATTACGTGGCCACCAGCGATAACACTGCAACATTCGATAGAACATGTATAAAAGCCGACACGCTTTATGACTTGTCAGAATTATTGACGGACGACGCTCTGACTGACTCGTTTCCCGCCCACAAGTTTGGCCAAATAAAGAGTTTCATCTTCGACACACCCACTGCTGCCTTCGTCAACGTAACAACCCTGTGACAATATACAGTACAGTAGGTAGATGCATCTACGCACACTGATGTTCCCATTCTGCATGTAGACGTGATGCTAAACGCTCTAGCGATGCGAGCAAGCTAAACCGAAACTGGAACTGAAATCGGCTGCAAGATGCCGAACTACTTGCGTAGTAACACAAATGTGCGGATGCCCCGCCTCCGTAGCCTTCGCTCCAATGCCAAGATAAGTTGTCGCCGAGTATAGTTTTCCAGAAAGCTGCGACGCGACAAGCGACGGCAATGGATGGCCCTCCGCGACAGCAAATCATGTCGCTCGTCGCTGTCGCCCGAAAATCGCGTGCATGCGGTTGGGGCTTATGGGCTGGCGTCACGGCCCTCCGAAAACGCACCACGAAAGCGCGGACAATTTAGGGTTGGTCCTTTGGTGCGCCAGCGGACGCCGGTTGTGGTCCAAAGACCGAGTCAGAGCCGAGAGTCGATAACACAAACGAAAACGAAATATATTCTCAGTTAAGGCAATACAAATAACACAAACACGTGCACACTCGGCTGGTACCAGTTACAACTTCACAATATAACTCAGATGGTGTTTAACAACGGGAGCTAAACAAACAGATCACACGCAACAAATGCAATCGCATGCATTACAACTATTCAACGACAGTTAAAGTCCTGAATAGATAATGGCGTATCCAGTCCACAATGCTTGGACGGTAATCGAATGCTTCTCTTCAAGGAACACTCACGCCAGCTCCAGCGTTGATCGTCGTAGCTCAACCGTCGTCGTGACTTGTCACGGCTCACACGGCGTCGTCATCCAATTCTTCCAAATTGACGATCGGCCGACCGCACACCATCATAAACACGTCTTCTTTGGCTAACGGAGCCACACCTAGCGTAACTTCACCATCACCGGGCCACTCCTTCACTGACCTGCCGACTCCCTGACTGACTCCGACTCCTCACTGACTCCACTACCGTCGATTGCACGCTTTTATCCCTTCTCCCCCGGGTTCTAGAAGCGTCGGGATGTTTCTTCTGCGTGCAGTACAGCTCAGCCTGGGGAAAGGGCGAGAGCTTTCTCGTATGTTCGAATCGCGACGGCATCGCTCGCGGATGCGTCACCCCCCCCCTTCTAGAAAGATCCAGGCTTTGCCGGGCGTTCGATTGTGTTGACTGCGTCTGGCTCGAGTGGGTGAGGAGAATGCGGCGCGCCAGCGTCTTTTGATGCTTGTTTTTTCGTCTTTTGCGCTTCTTGGGCGAGCGGTTCGCGCCGTTCTGTCTCGTAGCTGTTTGAAAGCGGCCTCGCGCGCGCTTTATTACGCTAATTTGTGACACGCACACAACGCTGTACAAATACCGAGAAGGTGTATAAGCCACATCATCTCATTGTAACAGCTGGCTATTTTCAAAAATAGTTTGAAAGCTCAAAATAAAGGTGGTTAAGCATAGCTACAGTAACTCCTGCGAAAGCAGAACGACAGCTTTCACAAGGGCTAGCGGCATCGCTATCAATTCTCAGCGTTGCTGGAGCAAGCCTTCGTGCGTGTTTGGAGCCTTTCAGATCGAAAAATAGTGCTTATAAAATAACTACGTGCTTTTAGGATAAACCACTGCAGCTACAAACGCTACGATGGGTAAGCTTCCTGTCGCGCCGTAAAAAACTTGGTCGAGAAAAATCACTTGTCGGTCCCTTTAATAAATGCCGACAGCCGAGTGCGTAAATGCCGCGCAGTTCGCCTTTCTTTATCGCGTTAGTACATGTGCGTGCGCGTGTCGGCAAATGAAAACTGCCGCTATTTCTTTCCTAATCAGTTACAGAACAACGGTATTCATTCGGAGCTGCAAAAGCGCACGCAATGCGTAAGACATGCGTTACTCCGCGTGAAATGAACGCCGCGCCGCCGCAGCTTCGGCCGCACTGGACCAAATATGGCGGCGGGCAGGACGGTCGCGGTATTTTTCCCATTCCAGTGACTTTAGCAGCAGCACGGTTGCAGCGAGATTCTGCTGGTGCGGCGGGAGGTAGAAAAAGCCGCATTGCGAATGCTGTAAGAAGGAACGCCCGCGCGTGCCTACAGTCCTGCCATGGGGTAGTGAAGTTGCTGTCTGCACCTTTTACATATGTAATGTTCCGGCAAGCGTTCACTACCTCAAAGCTCGTAAGCACTACTGCTATTTTTAACAGTGTACAGGAAAATTAAGCTTACCTTAAAAACTTGGAAGATCTGTTCACAGCGCCATATCAGCAGGTCAGTGGTATTATTTGTGTCATGGCAATAAAGTAAACGCGCTGGGCTTCAATGCTGATTTTCTGCCATCTTCGCTTAATGGTGCGGTCTCTAACAAGTGGTAGGGCGTCTTTCTATGTTTTTCGCCTTGGTCTCAGTCGCGTTGCTTTTTATTCAAATTTAATTGCTAATTATAACCAATAATCAAGGCTTGCGACGATGATAAAGGACAAAAAAGTAACTTTCATCGCAAGGGCGACGCAATGATTGCGACAGAAACAAATCGGAATATTACACAAAGTAAAGCTAGCAGCTAACTACTTTAGGATCTCATCTGGCGTAACTCTACAAAACGCTGGCGTGTGGGAACACGGGTGCTGCAGCGAGCGAAGCGACCTTCCGGCGGCCTTCAGCGCAAAGTAAGTGGCGAGAACACGTATGTACTAAGATAGCTGCTGATCTCCGACGAGACCGCGCCCGTTTTAACAAAATTCGCAACTGCTGCCCCCTCCGTGAGCCCTCGCAGGACGCAGCAGCACCTCTGCTTGACCCTCGCACGCTTGCACTCGCGCATCGTAGGACGCTGTTATGTTACAGGGAACGTGACGACTACGACAGAAATGCCCCTCGAGCGTCCGTATAGTTTCTATCCGCATAAAAGGAAACATTACGAGTACAACATTCAGGAGACTGGTGGAAATGGAACTTTGCCATTTGAGTACAGTGCTGATATTACAGCGTAGACTACATTTACGGGCATTTCTATTTTTTCGTCAGGTTTTTAATTAAACTCGGCGAAAGTACGGGCTTCATATTTCTTGTGCTTTCCGTTGTTCACGCCTGTTGAAGGGAAACTGAACGAATCTTTTGCTGCTGAGATTTGAAGCCGAACAGAAAGATTTGGTGCTGCAATCGGTAGGCACAACCTTCATTTCAGGCAAAAGCTAGCGGCAAATCACGAATTTAATGAATTTTTTCACGAACTGCCGCGTCTAGCGGCCGCGCCGTGAACTCGAGGAGGCGTCGTTTCATGACGTTTAAAGGGACTGTCTACCGTGGCGTGAAACACGCCCACATCACTGGTTGGTGGACGCGATAACCATTGCAGTGCCGGTAAAAATAAAAAACCGAAAGCACATGTGATTTCTGTAGGATTACCTCATTTTCGCTAAGCACTAATGTAATGAAGGTAACAGTGGTTTGAGCGCGCTAGCGTTAAATGAAGCCTTATTATACGACAGAACACTTCTTTTGTTGCAATCACTGTAGTCTATGCGTTTATTTTAGCACTGTTTCCGCAATCCAAGCCAAGTTGATTCATCGAAAAGAGACCATAAATGCACACCTTCACAACGCAGCACATGTGACACATCCTAACAACAGTATTAATGAGACCTAACAGACAATAACGCCAAGGAAAGTATAGGGGAGTGTTACCTGTAGTATTTAGAATATAAATGTGAAGAAAGTAAAGTGGACGAAAAGATAACCTGCCGCCGGCAGGGACCGAACCTGCGACCTTCGAATAACGCGTCCGATGCTCTACCACTGAGCTACGGCGGCGGTCATCCTCCCGTCCACTTTATGGGGTATATATGTGCATTTAAACCTTGGAGTGTTAGTCAGCGCCAATCGCAGCCATGGCGGCGAGGCAGAAAAAGAGTGTTCCACACTCGCCGCCATGGCTGCGATTGGCGCTGACTAACACTCCAAGGTTCAAATGCACATATATACCCCATAAAGTGGACGGGAGGATGACCGCCGCCGTAGCTCAGTGGTAGAGCATCGGACGCGTTATTCGAAGGTCGCAGGTTCGGTCCCTGCCGGCGGCAGGTTATCTTTTCGTCCACTTACTTTCTTCACATTTATATTCTAAATACTACAGGTACACTCCCCTATACTTTCCTTGGCGTTATTGTCTGTTAGGTCTCATTAATACTGTGTCTAACAAAGAAAAACGAGCCCTTAAGAGTCATCTTCTTTCCTTCATTCATAACAAGGGTCTCGTTCTGGCAGACTTGATGCCTTTAGGTAGTATGCGAGGGATTATTGGTCAGCTGCCAGCTCGTAAAAAGATCACGTGCTACGTGACGCCAGAAAGGCAGAAAAAGAGTGTTCCACACTCGCCGCCATGGCTGCGATTGGCGCTGACTAACACTCCAAGGTTTAAATGCACATATATACCCCATAAAGTGGACGGGAGGATGACCGCCGCCGTAGGTCAGTGGTAGAGCATCGGACGCGTTATTCGAAGGTCGCAGGTTCGGTCCCTGCCGGCGGCAGGTTATCTTTTCGTCCACTTTACTTTCTTCACATTTATATTCTAAATACTACAGGTAACACTTCCCTATACTTTCCTTGGCGTTATTGTCTGTTAGGTCTCATTAATACTGTGTCTAACAAAGAAAAACGAGCCCTTAAGAGTCATCTTCTTTCCTTCATTCATAACAAGGGTCTCGTTCTGGCAGACTTGATGCCTTTAGGTAGTATGCGAGGGATTATTGGTCAGCTGCCAGCTCGTAAAAAGATCACGTGCTACGTGACGCCAGAAAGGCGGAAAAAGAGTGTTCCACACTCGCCGCCATGGCTGCGATTGGCGCTGACTAACACTCCAAGGTTTAAATGCACATATATACCCCATAAAGTGGACGGGAGGATGACCGCCGCCGTAGGTCAGTGGTAGAGCATCGGACGCGTTATTCGAAGGTCGCAGGTTCGGTCCCTGCCGGCGGCAGGTTATCTTTTCGTCCACTTTACTTTCTTCACATTTATATTCTAAATACTACAGGTAACACTCCCCTATACTTTCCTTGGCGTTATTGTCTGTTAGGTCTCATTAATACTGTGTCTAACAAAGAAAAACGAGCCCTTAAGAGTCATCTTCTTTCCTACATCCTAACAACAATACCACGGCACAGTACGAGCAGGGCGGAGGGCCGCATGGCATAGCGCATAAGTTGAAGCAGACGAAATCGAAGACGGTGCCGAAAGCAGTTGGTGGACGCGATTTTTCTCACGCATCCTTTCTGGATGCGTGAGAAAAAAAAAGAAAAATATTCCTCTCTGACGCAACCTAAAGCTGCCTCAAGTGCGTAAATACAATTTCAAGTTATACATGCTTGTCTTTAAGCAAAATGAGTCTACCTGCGAGGATTTCTTGTCTTACCAGTAGATTGACCACATCGCTGTTGGGTGACGCTAGAGGTCATTCTTTCACGATTTTCAGTATCAAATTAAAGATATAGTTCCTTTTTTATGGGGCGAAAGCATGCTCGTTGCCGCCGATATGACGAACGGTCTTCACATTTTCACAAGAATCAGAAAACTTTTTCCGTGCAGCAGACAGTCCTTTTAATGTCCCCGGAAACGGATGTGCTCACCTTGCCTGCCGTCGCCTGGGTCGCTTCGCTCCCACTGCTATTCCTAGAACCAACACAAACTGCACCAGCAGCGAACAATGCCCCCCGGTTAAGGTACGTCTCAGCGCCTTTGTGGAAGTCTCAGAGTGGGATGTAAAGAGGAGGAGAAAGGGAAGTACCAGAACTATGGCGCCTCCATGCCAGCGTGCGTTCCTTTGCACGGGGTGGTGAAACCCACTGACCGTGCCGTCGCCATATTGGGTCAAACTGTGGAGCTAAGGCACTGTGCGATGTTGCCATATTGATTCAAACAGAGGACTACACTGTGCGAAGAAACGCTGTCATCTATCCCCAGCTTCGATCCCGTACCGTTTACATCTACCGTGCCTCAAGACGCCGCCCAGGAAACGTCTCCTCCCTCGCCAACCACATGTCCCGGTGTCCCCTGTACCCGCGACCCCACTGTCTTCACCGGTGCGAATGGCACCGACGGGGGGGGGGGGGGGGGACTGGCTCGAGATTTACGAGCCTGTGAGCGTCCCCGATAAATGGGACGAGGCCGGAAAACTGACCAACTTGGTTTTCTACCTCGCGGGTGTGGCAAGCCTGTGGTACAACAACCACGCATCGGATTTTGAAACGTGGTCTGATTTCAAAACCGCCGTTATCAACGTGTTTGGCCGCCCTGCAGTTCGTAAGCTGCAAGCCGAACAGCTCCTACGTGAACGCTGTTATGACCGACCATCCCTGGCGACCCGGTGTGAGAATGGACGGGCGATGCATGCTCTCACTAATGGGGACACCTGGAGTCTCCCCATAAATGGTTTGTCGGCGGCGGCAAGCGCCCCACAAAGGGAACATTTTCTTGCGAGCTCCGAAGGACAGCGTAGCCGCGTCAAAGCGGGCGCCGTCTTCACAATGGGACGCCCTGGCATGGTCAGGTGCTACGATGCCGACCTGTCCTGTATGTTTTGACAAGAGCCATTAAGTCGCCGCAACCCCTTTCCTGCCCATCTGGGAAGAGGCGGATGAACTTGCCCGATCAAACCCGTTCTCACGGCTGACCTCACGTGAGTGTCACTGACCGCCGGAACTTTCGATCCATCAGTGAGGACAACGACGCTTCCGCAGCAGTGTAATTGGCTGGCGTATTGGTGGGTGTTATCGTGTGTGCGACTGGCTGCTATCAAGAAGGTGGAGTCAGCCTGAGGAGTTATAACGACGGTGCTGAGTGAGACAAGACGCTCTGAGCCCTGGGTTAATGGCTCATCCAGTTCGCTCGTCGCTGAACTCTTACCTTTTTACAATGTAATTAAGTGCACAAAAAGTGCCAGTAAACCTGTTTGTTTCGTTTTGCCAACTTGTGAGCATCCGTTCCTCAACCCGGAGACTCAGTCGTGCTACCAAACAGAGTCCGGGTCCGACGCAAACCCTAAAGTCGCGAGAACTGGTTGCAGCAGTGGGATGGAGGTAAACCACCGGGCACACCAACGCGCTCATCGGGCCGGTGATTCACCACTTATGTCGAAGACATCTTCGACTTGCGCAAGGACGCTGACGCGACTATGTCGGAATCTGACAAGATCAGGAACGTTATGAAAGGCATGTACGACGATGCGTTTACCATGCTGCTCGCCAGAAAACCTCGCACTTGCAGAGTTCATCACACTGTGCGAAAGTTACGAGGAGCTGCGCCGGCAGCGGTTGATGACCCGTCGACCTCCATCACGCGGCGCCGTTGTCGCTGGCTTGTCAGCCATTTCGGACCACTCCGTCTTGCTCGCCGAAATCAAGACCTTCGTGCGTGAGGAAATTGCCCGCCAGGTCTCTCTATTAGCCTTCGCTCATACGCTGCATGTTGAACAGCCGTCAACCACACTTATGCCTCCCCTCTGCTGAGCTATTGAGCAGGAAATCGCGGAGGTCATGCCTGAATACCACCAGCCGCCTCCGGCGCCTGCACCACTCATTTATGTGCAAGTTGTAGCCAGGCCGCCCCATGATATCCCTGTGGCTGCCCCACTTAGTTACGCCGAAGCCGTCGCCAGACCTAAGGCAAGCGCTGCGACGCTATCGAACTGCCAAAGCCCCCAGTGAAGCCCACCGAACATAATAATAATAATAATAATAATAATAATAATAATAATAATAATAATAATAATAATAATATAATAATAATAACTGTTGGGGTTTAACATAAGACAGCCATGATATTATTATGAGGGACGCCGTAGTGGAGGGCTCCGGAAATTTCGACTGCCTGGGCTTCTTTAACGTGCACGTAATGCAAAGTACACGGGCCTCAAGCATTCTCGCTTCCATTGAAATTGCGGTCGGGATTTGATGCTGCGACCGTCGGGTCACCACTAGAGTACCGTGGCGGGTTCCCATGAAACGTAATAGACGTGTTTGCGGACGGTGTTCGCGCATCTGCCCTTGTAGACACTGGAGCCGCCGTATCCGTTGTGACGCAAAATTCAGCCGATTACTATGAAAAGTATCGATCCGACAGCAGCATGCACAGCCATCACATTCAGGACGCTCTGTACGCCGTTGAATTGATCATAATTTCTGCATGCTCTCCCGACGTCATCCTCGGATGGGATTTTCTCTCCCACCACGACACCGTAATTCTTTGCGCACCAGCCGAAATAGAACCCTCACCGTTATCAGATGTGACGCCGGCAGACAGCCCATCGCCTTCGAGCAAGATCCATCGATACCAAGTAGCTCCAAACTCCTCTAGGGCTGTATCAGTCTACTGCGCTGGTCTCTCCGACACTGTTGCCCTCCTTTCGCCAACTGTCCGCGTTTGCACTAAAAAAGGCTTGCTGGTGCCATTTGCGACCGTACAAGACGCTCAGGGGAGCACCGCTATTTTTGTTACCAACCAATCTCCGGCCATTGTTACGTTGCTGCGAGGAGAATGTCTCGGCAGCGTGGAACCACTCGAAGACGCGAAAGTTATGGACGCACGGGCCTGACACGCACTGTCCCACTTCCAGTACACTCAGTGCTGTTCCCACGTGTAATTGGTTCCTTCATTGCTGACAACCTTACGTTGGTCCAGCGTCCTCAGCTTCTGAGCCTGTTGGAAGAATTTCGTTCTTCTTTCGATGTCGGGCAAACTTCTCTCGGCCGCACGTCCGCTGTTACACCTCGTATCGATACTGGCGCCCAATCGCCACTGCGGCAACGTCCATATCGCGTATCTACCGGAGAAAGTCGGGTAAATAATGAGCAAGTCGACAATATGTTTCGACGCGATGTTATTCAAACCTCTAACAGCTCTTGGGCGTCTCCTGCTGTTCACACTGCGAAGAAGGACGGTTCTTTGCGGTTCTGTGTGGACTACCGACGGCTCAACAATATCACTCGCAAGGATGTTTATCCGCTGCCGCGAATCGACGACGCGATTGACAGCCTGCAAGGAGAATTCTTTTCATGTCTCGAGTTCGCTCGGAGTACTGGCAAGTACCCATGGCTGATGACGCTAGACCAAGGCAACCTTTGTCACGCCCGACGGCTTGTACGAGTTCAGTGTCATTACTTTTGGACTGTATCCGTTTGCCCGCGTCCTTCGAGCACATGATGGATACCGTTCTGCGCAACTTGAAATGGTGCACGTGCCTGCGCTACCTGGACGACATCGTCGTTTACTCTCCGGACTTCACACACCTCGAACGTCTGCGGAATGTTTTGACGCGCTTGAGCAACGCCGGCCTCCATGTGAATCTGAAGTGCCGATTTGCAGCACTGCAGCTGACAATCCTAGGCTACGTCGTGTCCAAGGACGGAGTCCTTCCCTGTCCAGCCCAGCTTCGGGCCGTGACCAAATTACCCAAACCTACGTCCGTCAAAGAATTGCGTAGTTTCGTAGGACTGTGTTCTTACTTTCGACGCTTCATTCGAAACTTTGCCGCCATCATATCACCGCTGATGAAGCTCCTTGGAAGTAACGGGCGCCTAAATTCGTGGTCGTGAGAGTGCGACAACGCTTTCGAAAAGCTCCGTCGTTTGTTGACGTCTCCTCCGATACTACGCCACCACGACCCTACGGCCCCAACGGAGGTGCACACAGACACCAGCGGTGTAGACATCGGCGCTGTCCTTGCGCAGCGCAAACCAGGGTTCCCCGAACATGTCGTGACATATGCAAGTCGTACGCTTACTAGAGCCGAGACCAATTACACCGTCACGGAAAAAGAATGCCTCGCGTTCATCTGGGCCCTTACAAAATTCCGACCTTAATTTGTATGGTCGCCCATTTGATGTCACCGACCATCATCCACTATGCTGGTTGTCGTCATGGAAGGATCCCTCAAGCCGTCTCGCCCGCTGGGCACTTCGCCTGCAAGACTACGAGATCCGCGTGCGGTACTGCAACGGACCCCAGCATGCTGACGCCGACGCCCTCTCGCGCTCCCCCTTGCCTGATGACAATGCCCCTTGCGCAGTATCTTACATTGCCGTTTCTTCCATCGACGTCCGCACCAACGCTACTGAACAGCGCAATGATAAGTAGATCGCCTCGCTGATAGATTTGCTCACTGATCAGTCGGCAACACCATCCACTCAAAAACATATTCAGCGCTAGCAAACAAGGACGTAAGGAGACGACACCACAATGCGCTAACTTAAACAATTTTATTTCCAGGAAACAACAAACTACTTCTCCATGCACAGTGGCGCCACCAGTCCACTAACTAGCCAACCAGAAAGGCTCTCTCCCTATCTAAGACGTCAATTTATGGTGCATTCACGCACGTGTCACTATTGCGCGAGATAGCTTGGGCTTCAATAATCTCTCTCACGTCTTTATTTGTGCTTCTCCACAACCGTGCAAGAACCATACATTGGTGCGCAACCGCACTCCAAACAATGTACAGACAAGTGACCGTGATTATTCTTGTTTATAATGTTTAACCTATGTTCGCGTAGACGATCCTTAAGGCATCTTACCATCTGCCCTGTATACTTATTTCCACAGGTCAGCGGGAGCTCGTAAACCACCTGTTGTACACAATTCACAAGAGGGTCGCG
Organism: Rhipicephalus sanguineus; assembly: GCF_013339695.2. NCBI lineage: Eukaryota > Metazoa > Arthropoda > Arachnida > Ixodida > Ixodidae > Rhipicephalus > Rhipicephalus sanguineus. The sequence continues at coordinate 37,191,033 of NC_051178.1, forward strand.
ATGGTTCTTCGAACATCCGACAGCTGGCTTACGGTGCGGATCCGTCAACGACATAACCTGCGAAGTTTTTCCGGCGCTGAAAACACTACTCTGTTGTTTACACGCCTAGCCATTTCCTTCAGATTACGAGCCGCTTTGCGCAGATAAAGCACTACTGCCACTCCGCTCCTACTTTTCGCCTATTGGATGGCCGTGCCCCGAGGACTACTGTCCAAGCGGCATCTTTTAAGCAGAACTTCGACAACAGAAACCTGTGCCGACTCTCGATAACCTGTTGCCGATAACCTTTCTGACTGATTCATAAGACTTTTATGGATCTTATGGTGGCAGGACTTCCTCAAAGCGTTTCCAAAACACAGATTTGCAAAACTCCTTTTAACGAGCTTCGAGGGAGCAGATTGGTATGGCAACAGGGGGCTATTCGCTCTCGGTTTATATTCCTAACACGTGTGCTGTTCCGTGAAATGAAACTCAATATCTAAAAACCGCAGCACATTATCGGACGGCTCTTCAACCGTTATAAGTGGGCTAAGTCTAGCATAAAAAACCTTTTCAAGCTCGTCTACCGATACGTGTGCTTCCGCCTCGAATAGGACGAGGTAATCGTCCACGTATCTGACAACTTTGACAACCCTGTGCTCCGATAAGACACGTGCCAGATTCCTGTTATGGTGGGCTAGAAAAAATGTCACTTAGTATCGGCGCCAAATAGGAGCTGATACGGACGCCCTGCTTCTGAAGGAAAGCTTTCCCATTCCATGTGGCAAATGTCGAGCGGAGATAACAGCGAAGCAAATCTAAAAAGCATTGATCTGATAACTCGGCTGAGTTCTGAAAAGCAACCACGCCATAGTCGTCGATAGACTCTTTACCCATGGGATTAGTTCGTTTTGAGGCAAGGAATAATGCAAGTCCTTTACGTCAGAGGAGCAAGCCAACAAGCTTTTGCCTGCGTTATCCTTCAGGAAATCTTCCATTACCACGGAATGCTTAACCAAAAAATGGTCGTCAATCCCCAGTCGTTTTTGCAAGAAAACAGCTAACTTCTGTCATGATCCTATTTCTGATACTAGTACTCTTAAAGGCCACTCGGGCTTTGCGTCTTCGCACTAAACACCATTTGAAGGGTATCTGTCTTCGCATCGTCAATTGAGATGTCATTCTTCCCTTCGTCACCAACGCCTACAATACCGCCCCTCAAAGCACTACTGGTTTTCCCAATTCTTATCCTACGGAAAGCACCCGTCGCACAAACTCGAGAGGATTCTTCCATACAAGCCGGATCTATCTGAGTGTGCACCTATTTCTGCTTGCTGAAAAGTGAAACAAGCTTGCCAAGATCTTTACAACGCACGAACAAGAGCGGCAGAAGAGCATTCGCGGTGCAACACCATTTCTACGTCCCGTTTCTCCCTGGAGCGCTCGTATGGCTCTCGGTCCCTACCACTGCAACTGGCCTATCTTCAAATCTACTGCTCAAATACGAAGGCCCTTACCATTTCGTCCAACGCACACCCCCGGTTAACTACCTGATCGAACCCATAGAACAATGTTCAGACATGCGCCGTCGAGGGCGCGACATTGTCGACATAGAACGCCTCTAGGCCTACCACGACCCGCTCAGAGTGACAAGCTGTTAGGTCACCGGGCAAGCTCCCTTTGCGTACCCAGGGTAATTGTAGTGAAGCCTTGGAACTTTGTAATGGATCGCACTATCCAGCGCCTTCTACTGGGTCGCCCTCAGCCCCTCCTTGACAGAACGCCGCCCGATCTGGGAGTCCGTGCTCTGCCTTGACTGTCGCCATAACACATGTCGCCGAGTGCCGATCGCCGAGTCGAATAAATGCCTTTACAGGTTTTCAAGGCTTCCCTACACTGGCGCTTTGCTTCGGCCTCTCTTGCTCGAACGTCGCGGTTGGCTTGGCGACGACATGCCCGTTCCCGCGTCAGCTCCCGCTGACGCTGACGTTGGGCGGCTTCTTCCTCGGGTGCAGTCTTGGCCATAATAAAAGTGCACTCTCAAAGAACCAACGCCATCCTTTATACTCCACCGAGACAACCACCGACCTACTTCTCGCAAAACGGCTGGATTCCTCCGCTGAGGCTCACTCTAGCCCATCTTGACGCGCCTCTTATTGGTTCGTTTTGAAAACAGCGCATACACACGAGGACGAAGACGAAAGAAACAACGGGACAGGCGCTGACCCGCAACTAAGAAGTTTATTAGAAAGGACACAGTTTTATACAAGAAGTCACGTGCACACCGATATCGTAAAACAAACAAGAGTGCGCCCAACATGCGCAAGAATCCACCGCATGAGTCAAAGCTATGTGCCCGAAAAAACCTCAATCACCAAACGGCACCTGAAGATAAGTCAGTTCGCTCTGTGAAAATGCTACTGAAGGGTGGCTAATCCACAGATCTTTTTCTTTGCAAATGTGGTAAGCTTCGATTATTTCTCTTAGGAGTTGGTTCATATGGTGGTGAATGACAGTGCAATCCTCGAAGCAGGGTTCAGAGCGATGCTTACCACATTTGTAAAGTAAAAGACCTGTGCATTAGCTACCCTTCAGTATCATTGCCACAGAGCGAACTGACTTATCTTCAGGCGGCGTTTGGTGATTAGGGTTTTTTTCGGGCACAGGGCTTTGACACATGCGGTGAATTCCTTCACACGTTGGGTGCAGTGTAATTTATGTTTTACGATATCGGTGTGCACGTGACTTCTTGTAGAAAACTGCGTCCTTTCTAAAAACATCTTAGTTGCGAGTCAGAAGCCTGTCCCGTTGTTTCTTTCGTCTTCGTCCTCGTGTGTATGCGCTGTCTTCAAGATGAATATGAACCAACTTGCCCAAATCACTGTTCTCCTAATCTCATTGGTTCACTCTTTCCGCAAGGCCTCACTCTCCTCGTTCCTGGCGCGCCTTTCAGTGGTTCACCCGTCAAGCTTCACACCCGCCACTCCGGCACGGCGCAGCCCTCCCCTTCCTACGGAGCTTCACTCTGGCCACACTATGGTGCCACGTGATTAGCGCTACGCCATCGGACGAGGAAGCCTCGACCAAAAACAGTGTCGCTTTTAAAACTCTATTTATTGGAACGATCGTTTATTGCGAGTAGAATTTTGATGTTTTCGTCAGATTTTCCTATTTTTGTTCAGTATCCCCCTAAGCGCGATAAAAGACATACAAAGCGAAATACAATTATTGGCACGTGACGTAGCTGAAGCAGCATCTTACCGTGCTAATAAATATGACGGCCATGACGACTTCGACGGTGACGACACAATGTCATGATGGGCTTACCGTTTTGTGCTTCACAGTGCTTACCGGTTTATCACGGACGGATTTCTCTCTCAGCGCGTGCTGTCAGGTTTCTTCTTCATGCCACGCTCAAAACGACAACCACGATGGCACCGGTGCAAAATATCCATACAGTGATTCCGCATGATTTGTGGGAACACAGGTCTCTTCGATCAAGCATGTATTGTTCGATATGTGGAGTTTTCATGTTTATGCAGAGAGAAAGAGGCATGCGTGATTGCTACGGATATGAGTTTCATAGCTATGTATAATAATGAGAACTAACAGACAATACCGCCAAGGAAAGTACAGGGGGTGTTATCTGTAGTATTCTGAGTATAAATGTGAAGAAAGTAAAGTGGACGAAAAGATAACTTGCCGCCGGCAGGGACCGAACCTGCGACCTTTGAATAACGCGTCCGATGCTCTACCACTGAGCTACGGCGGCGGTCATCCTCCCGTCCACTTTATGGGGTATATACAGGGCTGGGCAAAGATACTTTGAAATTGTATCGCGATACGATACAAGATACTCGGGCAAGAAGTATTTGAGATACAGATACAAGATACTCGCGGAATAATTGTATCCGATACGATACTTCCCAATTGTATCTTAAGATACTTCGATACATTTGCAAATTTGCTGTTATAGATATATATAATAACGCAGCAGAGGCCTATGTAGAAATGTGTTTACTCGAAAATATCTGAACTGCGACCAGCTTTGTTTAATTTTAACAAAATACCTCTTTGTATCACAAGATACAAACTTTCTTGCTCAAGGCGTATTAGTTTCATTTCTAAACGACTTGTTGGGATTTGTTTGGCTGCTTGACATGACAGCTCTTTAACTGCTGCGCTGTTAGTCGTTTTTGCTTGACACTTCTGTAGTTTATTGGTGTCGCTGCCCTACTTGGCGACCAGCTAGCTGGTTACCATCTACTTGCAAGTGCCTCCACATGATGGCACAAATACCGCTGTGCAGTCATACCTTGTCCGCAAGCGTATTGTCTTCGTAATACCGCCTCCACCGACAGGTGTACAGCACCAACAACGTTGGTAGCGATATTGTTTGTGACGCGTCGTGTAAAGACGATGAACTACATAGTCGGCGCTCACAATTAATTGGACATAAAACTGCAGTGATTTTTCATATTTTACTTATCTGTTGGCGTAAAGCGTTCGTTAGCAACATATTCACTAACGTGCAATCTTTTGCCACTTGTTCTCCGGGAGAACCTGAGCCGCCATTAAACGTATCAGACGTATTCACACTATTGCCACTTCTAGCTCTGCTTAACTGCGGATTTGTAACAATAAGAATACTTTAAAGTGACCTAAAAAAAGGAAAACGAATATATTTAAGTCAAATAGCAAGGTGGTTCTGTATTAAACAATCAAAGTGAATAAGAATACAGGGTGTTTCACGTAAGTAGAACCCAATATTAAAAAAAAAAAGTGGTTAACCGCCGCTGAATGAAACCAAAGGTATTTGGTTTGCCGTCATGTGGCACTCGTTATGGCATGTTTTGTACTAAGCTTAACTGGTTAATTAAATAAGGTCAATTATGCGACACTGCGACATTTTTAATATTCACTTTAGGGCCAACTGCGCTTCGACACGTCGTAGAGCGAATTTAAAAACGGCCGACCCAATTTTTTTTTTTTTTTGGCAGCGTACATGCTGCGTGGTGAATATTTTCGGGCTTTTAGAGAAAGCCCGTGAAATATGAAATAAAACCACGTTCGCAGACAGTTAAAAAGTAAGAATAAAGCACAGAACGTATTTTAGCAGCAGGTTACAGAAGGCATATTACAATAAACAGACGGGCGGAAACTACGCAGAAGACTGAGTAATGGGATGCAAACGGAAAACGGCAAAGAAAGCGCTTATGCTAACATCAAATGATCATTAAAAGAATTTCTCGAATAATTTAGCAGGAAGAACAAATGGCATCTTCGACAATCGCACTGGTGCGCACCGGGGCGCCCTGGTGCGCCGTTTCGTCCAATCGTCGTAGCGCCTGGGTGCCCCGGTGCGCACCGGTTCGATTTGTCGAAGATGGCAAAAGATACAGTACGTCAAAATATTTCCTGTTACGTAAACGCCGGTTCTATTGCATCTAACGTCAGCACCGATAGTGGGACGGTTGTTAGAATCTCCTTTGCATGTAAGTCGATCTGATCGTACTGTGTAAGTCAAGCTTGCATCGACAAGATTTTTCAAATCGCTAATGTGTGTGAGAGAGAGAGAGAGATACGAAGAGGAAAGGCAGGGAGGTTAACCAAGCTTTGGCTCGGTTGGCTACCCTGCACTTGGGGTGGGGGAAGGGGAAATAAATAGAAAAGAAAGGGTAAAGAAGAAAGAAGAAGAGCAAGAAAGGGATGGATGAACTACACAACACGAACTCGCGCTGTTAGTTCACAGGCGCTCGTGAAGCCCGGAGGTCCTCAAGAAGCACAAGAGGGCTTTCGTGGCCTTGCGCGTATGCGAGACCGTAGGCCAAGGTCCCAAGATCTTCTTTTCTGTCAGCGGTCTTGAGTCCAGGTGACGGAGCTTGACTTCCATACTACGTCGTTGAGCTTGGTATGATGGGCAGTGGCATAGAATGTGTTCAAGCGTCTCCTCGCAGGCGCAAATGTTGCATGCCGCACTGCTGGCCATTCCAATGAGACACGAATACGCATTCGTAAATGCCACGCCCAACCACATGCGGCACAGTAAAGTTGCATCGCGTCGTGAGAGCCCTGATGGCAAACGAAGTTGCAAATTTGGGTCAATCGAATACAGGCGCGCGTTGGAAAAACCCGGCGTATTCCATTGCAGAAGAGTGATACGGCGTGCAAGTGATTGTAGTCGCCACGCGGCGTCTGTTCTCAAGAGTGGTATGGGTGTCCGCAGATCTTGGTCATGAGCCGATCGTGCAGCTTCATCCGCGCGATCATTGCCGACAATTCCGCAATGACTCGGCAACCATTGAAATATAATATCATGTTCTTCCTCGAGTGCTTGGTGGTAGTCGTGCCTTATCTCGTACACGGATTGTTCGTGTAATCCGTGCCGTAAAGCAAACCGTAGTGTTTGTAAGGCTGACCTGGAGTCGCAAAAGATGGCCCATCGATTAGGTGGCTGCTGCAGGATGTACTTGACCGCACCTTGAAGCGCTGCGAGCTCTGCGGCTGTCGACGTCGTGATGTGAGAAAACTTGAACTGTAACAGTACGTCATCAGATGGAACAACCACCGCTCCGGTAGAGCTGTTGGAATTAGTGGAGCCATCGGCGTAAACATGCTTGCGATCAATGTAGGTTTCTTCCAACAGACGCAAAGACAACTGCTTCAGGGCTAGCGGTGACATGCGTGCCTTCTTTACGATTCCAGGAACCGATAAGCACACGTCAGGTTGATGCAGAGTCCACAACGCAGATGCCGGACGCATCGCAGGTTTGAAGCCAGGTGGTAATATGTCGCAGTGTTTTGTCACAATACCGCAGAATGAAGCATGGGGCCTCCGCGCTGGCAAACACGCTAAATGATGTGACGGTAGCCGTGACAAATGCCGTATGTACGCTCTCAGCGTCTCAACGATGATATGAGTTGCGACCGGCTGTTCTTGTGCGATAGCGATAGTTGCAACTGTCGATGAGCATCTTGGAAGGCCAAGACATGTCCGAAGTGCTTGGGCTTGCACGCTCTGTAGTGCACGGATGTTAGTCTTGCACGTGTTGGACAGGGCAGGAAGGCTGTACGTAGAAATCCGAGAAAGAGGGCTGTATAAAGCTGCAGCATTGAATGCACGGATGGTCCCCATGATTTTCCGGCAACGAACCTAAATATGTTCTCAATGCATATCAGTTTTCTCTTCAAGGCGCGACACGCAAAGCAGCCCGATTCTTGCATTCTTGAGACATTGCAACGAAGCATCACGCAAGACAAACTTCGACAGCGACAGTATAGCGGCATCAGAATTCGTGCAAAAGATGCTGCACGCATTGGAGTACGCAGCAGAGTGCAGGGTCTATGAACAAGTGCCATGACATCAACACAACTAAAGAGAAAGAAAACATCCAGGGAAAAAAAAGGTAGGCTGCGCGGAGACGTTCGCACGCTTGGGGTGCAATCGCGGAACGATTCTATTCCCGATTCCAATGCCATATTCTATGCTATTCTTATCATCCACCACTCGCAGCTGGCAGATCGCGTTGATAACGCGGACGGACCGTCGTTCTGGCCAATGGCCAAGCGCGAAAAGCACGAAAAGCATTGGAATAAAAAATAGAATCGTTCCGCGATAGCACCCAAGTGTTTTTGTCGCGATGGCCCGAGCGCCATCACGTGACTCTGCTCCACCAACAGGGACGCTTAAACATCAGCGCTGTGTGTGTTTCCTTCCTGTGTCCCCGTCGTAGTTTCGCGATGTGTATTCACTCACTATCGCCTGTGCAGGCCTCGGAAAGTCTCAAGTTCCAGCCATCGCCGAAAGAGGGCGCAAAAATCGACCCCTTCGCAGCTAAAAAACAAGCCATAGTGGCTCCGTTCAAATCTGCCCTCGGCGACGCCAAAAAATCCGCCAGAGGCGCCGTAATAAAAGCAATATTTAAGAGAAATACAGCTATCATTCCCGCATAAAAGTGCTTTTTCTAGTGTAACTTAATGTTTCAATGATGAGTAAATTTGTTGTTTAGTCATTGAAAACATCTCTGCCTTGTCGTTCACCGCTGACGGCCGGCGCGCGGTAGCGAGCAAGCGGACCGTCGCGCCGTCGCTGTGACCAGTGACGAAGCGCGAAAAGTGCGCCGCTGCGTCTCGGGTGCCGCAGATAACGCGCAGAATATGCGCAGTTATCGTCCGATGGTTGGCAGCTGGTTTGTTGCCCCCCGTTTTCTTGCGAATTCTATCGTTAATGTTGTCTAAAATACGCATGAAAGTTTAATTCACCGATGTAATCATATTGCAATTATGGTGGGCAGTCGGTGTGCTACTGTATGGTGCCGCAGGAGCTGCGATACCAGCGAAGGCGTCAGTTCCCACAGGTTCCTCGACGATGGCAGGTACACGTAATTTCAAGCTCAGCGTTTTTCTTTCTGCTTTGTGACCTCGTTAACATATCACACTTCACTGTTCTCGCTTTTGAGTTGTATGCTAACACGAGTGGACAAAGCTGATATTTCACTTGTACTTGCAAGGTCTGGTAGGCTCAAATGAACGAGTGAATTATGCGATGGCATGAGCATGACTTGGCCAGACTGTTGATGAAGCCTACTTTCCAGTGGCGATGTCACAATAAGAGAATGACCGGGATAGATAATCGTTTCTCCCTTCTCTGTATTTCTGCACCTCTTTGAGGCCTTGCATATATCCCATTTATGGGTTGTTTCATCGGTATCACGTGTTGAAATCCTCATGTTTTTTGCCACTCTGTCAACATCCGCTATATTGCGATTTCTTTGCGTAAACCTGCTTGGTGTTCTCAGCCTGACCGCAATATGTTGCAATGACAACAAACCCGGGGGTCTTCAGGCGTACTCATTGAAAGCAAGTACTGAAACTGTAGCAAAAAAAATGCTGATGCTTTACGCCTGTCCTGTAATACAAGTTGGTTATTGTGAGCGCTAGCTGACGGTGGAAACGGGCAACACACGCCGTCTAATTTGTTTTGTCTCTTTGAAGTACCGCGAAGGCTATTCGTTTGCGAGCTCACGATGTCTCAACAAGGGCCTTTTACCGCTTGCTCACTGTCAATAAAGATTATCCTTCCTTCTACTCACTGGTGAATTGTTCTTACTGGTGCCAGTTGCCAATGTATGCCTTTCGGTTCCATGTAACATTCGTACGCACAGGTACTGCGTTCCGAAGGGCGCTTTGGCGTGCTGCTGGGCGTATCGACGCGCTCAAAACAAGCGGGCGAAAGATAACGAGACCTCCGTAGGCCTACGCGAGTCCCGGCCTCTTTCGTCCACTTCTGTTTAAAAAGGATAGAATAAAGGCACCCGCGTATGCGCATACGCACCCGGTACGGAATAAAAAAGGCAGCCATTTGCTTTTTCCTACCTAAAAAAACAATAAGTTTTGTTTTCCGCTTCCTGTTTACGCAGCGCCATCTCTTGGGTGCCTTCGGTAGTTCCATGCGCTACCGCTGCTTATCTTTCGTACCGTTGTCAAGGCTACAGTTTCCCTTCTCTGAACTGGTTCTTTATTCTATGGCCTGTGCTAGCTGGAGCGCTCTGGCGGGAATATACAAGGATGTTACTGTCGTCAGTTTATTCAGGTGGCTTAGTGGCAGCAATCATAGAGTTTCCTAAAATTACCTAGAGGGGACTCTGGCGCTGCGATCGTTCAGCCACCATGGGAATGATGGGTAGTACACGGATTTGCCTAGTCTTCGTACTTGCGGGCTTCGAACGCACTTGTGGCTTTGTTTACTGCTGTGTTTTGGTTTTCTTTCGGATAAAAGAATGGATCGTTGTGAACTTCGTGACCAGATTTGAATTGGTGAGCCTAAAAAAGTTAAAGTGGTGAAGTGAAACAGCTGAATTTTGCTGAACTTCGTTTTGCGACAAAGCGGATGCAGGCGACGCGGAGCAAAACGGAGCCGAAAGAAGGAAGTCTTGACAAATCCGTGTACTGCCCACCATTCCCATGCTGGCTGAAGCGCCATGCGTTGCAGCTCCCATAGACACTAGCGACAGAGTTCCCTCTAGTGTATCTATATGAAACTCTATGGCAGCAATATCAGCTTGAGAACCGGAATTCCGGTCGATGTTTACTGTTTCGCACGGCGGTGTTTCTATAGCAGTATCTTGTATCTTAAGATACACGATACATTATTGAATGTATCGGAAATACAGATACAGATACTCGTTTTTCAAGACGTATCGCGATACAGATACAAGATACCCAAAGAGTATCTAAGATAGTATCGAAGATACATGTATCTTCGATACTGCCCTGCACTGGGTATATATGTGCATTTAAACCTTGGAGTGTTAGTCAGCGCCAATCGCAGCCATGGCGGCGAGTGTGGAACACCCTTTTTCCGCCTTTCTGGCGTCACGTAGCACGTGATCTTTTTACGAGCTGGCAGCTGACCAATAATCCCTCGCATACTACCTGAAGGCATCAAGTCTGCCAGAACGAGACCCTTGCTATGAATGAAGGAAAGAAGATGACTCTTGAGGGCTCGTTTTCTTTGTTAGGCACAATAATAATGAGAACTAACAGACAATACCGCCAAGGAAAGTATAGGGGCTGTTATCTGTAGTATTTTGAGTATAAATGTGAAGAAAGTAAAGTGGACGAAAAGATAACTTGCCGCCGGCAGGGACCGAACCTGCGACCTTCGAATAACGCGTCCGATGCTCTACCACTGAGCTACGGCGGCGGTCATCCTCCCGTCCACTTTATTGGGTATATATGTGCATTTAAACCTTGGAGTGTTAGTCAGCGCCAATCGCAGCCATGGCGGCGAGTGTGGAACACTCTTTTTCCGCCTTTCTGGCGTCACGTAGCACGTGATCTTTTTACGAGCTGGCAGCTGACCAATAATCCCTCGCATACTAGCTGAAGGCATCAAGTCTGCCAGAACGAGACCCTTGCTATGAATGAAGGAAAGAAGATGACTCTTGAGGGCTCGTTTTCTTTGTTAGGCACAATAATAATGAGAACTAACAGACAATACCACCAAGGAAAGTATAGGGCTGTTATCTGTAGTATTTTGAGTATAAATGTGAAGAACATTCCAAGGTTTAAATGCACATATATACCCCATAAAGTGGACGGGAGGATGACCGCCGCCGTAGCTCAGTGGTAGAGCATCGGACGCGTTATTCGAAGGTCGCAGGTTCGGTCCCTGCCGGCGGCAAGTTATCTTTTCGTCCACTTTACTTTCTTCACATTTATACTCAAAATACTACAGATAACAGCCCCTATACTTTCCTTGGCGGTATTGTCTGTTAGTTCTCATTATTATTGTGCCTAACAAAGAAAACGAGCCCTCAAGAGTCATCTTCTTTCCTTCATTCATAGCTATGTATAGAAGTTCACACAGATGTTTTGGTGGGCTAGGTGGTATTACATCTTAGAAACGTTACAGCGCACACGGATGACGCGAAAGTGAAGAAAAAACAAGACACAACGCCGATCTTGTTTCTTCTTCACTTTGTATTCACCCTTCCAATAAGCAGAGAATGCGAGTATGTTGTGCTCATGTAGAGCAAACGACTCGACGCCACAAAAAACATCATCTCCCCCTACGCGCAACCATGGTGGGATGCGAAAGCATCGCGGAGAATGCGCATCGAGTTTCCGTTTCTCTTATGTGACTTATGAGATGGTGGTTGTCGAGGCGTTTGAATTCCCGCTTGCCGACGCTGACGTTTACGTTCGGCTTCCCGAGCCTTCCTCTGCTCCACGGCGGTGGCGCTGCCGCTGCAACTAGCGCAGACGTTGCTCATGGCGTTTCGCACACCATTACACAGAGAGAGAATGACTGAAGCACAGCGAACGCGCGCTTTCGCAGCCTCGCAGCTTCGAGATTCGCTTGCCGGCGTTGCCGTTTACGTTCAGCTTCGCGAGCGTCCATAGCACCGTTGCGAACGAAAGTGCAACGGGAGCAAGTAAGCGCCGCATTACATACGAGCGCACAGCTGTGGCGGAGAGAGGGAAACGGGAGAGGAGAAACGAAGCGGAGGCAGCGCTCACGCCACCTCTTCCCACCAAGGAAAGGGGGAGAGTTGGCGCATGTGCAGTATGAGTGCGGACTAGATATGCGGAACAATCGGTAAATTGACTATCGATAGTATCGATAGTTCTTTTTGAAACTATCGATAGTGTAAAGAAATTATCGATAGTGCTACTATCGACAAACTATCGATAGCGCGATCGGTAGTACCATCGTTAATATTACTATAGCGATATTACTACCACTCGTGTTTATTGCTTTGTTTTGACGTATTCTGGTTTTACCCACAAAGACTATTAGGAACGTTTGACGCAGACCGTGCCGTAGCGTTTGAGAAGCTTCACATTTGTTTGAGATCATTTGTTAAGATTACGCGCCGGACGCAAATAGTAAAGGTTATTCGAGAGCTTACGCGAGCACCAGCGATAACGCTGGAAGGTTTCATGACTGATGTATAAAGGACGACGCGGTTCCACCGATGATCAGATTACTCAACGGCAGACGACTGCTCCCACCACTATCAGTGCGCAGCATGTATCGCTTGTATCTTGAGTTTTGATTTTCTGGCCGAAAGTTGGCCCATATAAAGAGCTCCGTATTTACCAGTCTTGTTGCAGCATCCTTCACCGTCACAACCACGTGGCAATACTATCAATAGTGGTGTGAATAATGATGCGGTTGCTGGCCAGCCATATTGCCAAAATATTTGCGATAGCCTACAACCAGCTTCGCTTAACTTATGAGCAATTTTTGGCAAGGAAACTAATTATTTTCGCAGTGAAAATGCCGGAATATATCCATCAATAAATTCGTGTCCAAAAGCAACCAGTTACACATTACAATAAACTTCTTCATATTTTCTTATTATTTTGAAATATTAAAGTGCAATATCAATTTGAAGCCGCGCAGTCCCACTACATGTAAAGGCTTCCTTTCCGCTGCTGCTGAACAGTTTGACTTCATGATCATTTGTCAGCAAACCACTCTGGTGAAGAACACAATCATGTCAACTTTCTCGCCCTTCAACCTGCTCCTCCGGCTCCACTATGTACCACGCGCGCGGGGAACCAAGCTTATTCTGCAGTGAGTCCGCGCTGTTGATTTTATACTATGGATAGTACCATCGAATTTTTTACAATCGATAGCGCCATCGATAGTATTTTTCACCATCGATAGTTGGATAGTGACTCAGCTATCGATAGTACCATCGATAGTTCTGCATCACTAGTGCGGACGCCGCAGAACGGACACTGCCACGAGCATAAGATGCTTTCGCATCTAAAATTCCGCCTCTACTTGCAGGGGACGGGATCCGCTTGGCTACCCTTCTCGGGAGGTTGACGGGGTGTCGTGCTCCTACTCCAAGCTGCACGTGTGGCGGCTGCAGCATCTCAGCAAGGGTGTCTTCCTGGACGCAGACACCCTGGTGGTGGCCAACTGTGACGAGCTGTTCCAGAGGCGGGAACTGGCCGCTGTGCCTCTGCGGGGCTGGCCCGACATCTTCGACACGGGCGTGTTCGTATTCGAGCCCTCCGAAAAGACTTACGGCCTAGTAAGCACACCGTGGACTATCTATCTATCTATCTATCTATCTATCTATCTATCTATCTATCTATCTATCTATCTATCTATCTATCTATCTATCTATCTATCTATCTATCTATCTATCTATCTATCTATCTATCTATCTATCTATCTATCTATCTATCTATCTATCTATCTATTCACTTCGGTCGTAGCGCTACAAGCGTAGACAAAAGAGCAGAGAACGCGCCTACGTCTTGGTGCTCGCAATGTCGCTTCGTTATCATTTTCGCACTGTTGCTATCACTGGCTAACGCTGGTTAACTCTCAGTCAGTGTTACCTAATGTTGTCTTGCGCTGGCCACATCGGCTACAGTCGCGTAGCGTTTGCTATGAACTCTTATAACTATATAAAAATATAAATATACCGCTATGACTCTTCAGCTTTGCTCGACCCCGCAGGATTACTCGTCGGGGGCCGTAGCATAAGGGTTTTGAGTCGCTTGCAAGTGACCCCACCCATCCTTGAGATCTATCGTTCAAACATAATTTATTTTAATTGCTTGAGAGTTGAGTATAGCCTCCTCCGCGTAAAACCAACTCTGCCGTCCGATGCCCTTCGGATGAGCAGAAACGAAGTACAAAAGCGAAAGCTGCTTTTTGAGGTTTCTGAAATGCAACGAATTACTTCCAACATCCAGCTAATTTTCATTACGTTGGGCTTAAAATCCCAATGTAAAAAACTTGGAGGGCGCTTAAACTTCGCCTTCAGGAGTACAACGCGACAGCATAATCGGGCACCCCCGCAGGGGCGTCTGCGCAAGCAGGCGTCCCGTGGGTAGCGACACCACGGACCCAAGCAAACGAGGGGGTTTCGACCCCCGCTCACGCCTAGCCGTGCGTGGTATTGCCGTGTTCGGGGAAAAGGGGATCCTGGGGTTTGAGCCGACGCCGGGTGATTGGACCTTTAAGGCCCCCCGGCAGAGGCAACACACCCCTTTGGCCCCGGCTTCACGTAGACGGCCCCCCTGGGCTCACCTTCCCCGGGGGAAATGGGCAGTCGCGCTTTCCTTTCTCTCCTCACATCTTCGTCTTTTTCTCCTACTTGTGATCTTTCCTGTCTACTCCTCTCTTCTTTTATTTCACTTTTTCCTGGCGGCAAGGGTTAATCTTTTGTGTTAACCAACCTGGGCAAACAATATTTGGTTATAGCGGCCATGCACAGCTGACGTCCGCGCTTCCTTTCGTGTCTCGCGGCGTCCCCTCGTTGGGCTCGATGGTGGGCGGCTGGCATGGCTGCCGAACAACAAACACCTCTCATGGGGTCACCGAACCCATTCTCCGTTGATCACCCCCCGAATAGGTGGCGCACCGATGTAAGCTTAGATTCCCTCGTGAAAAAGAAAGACAGCTTACCCAAATACCACGTCATTCACTGCGAAAGTACCGAAAAGAAAGGCAACATCTCACCGTTCTTGGTTTCTAGATGCCTAACTGACGCCATTGGTAGTGGTTACAAAGCCACAAAAATGGCAAGTGGGGATCTATTATTCGAACTAAAGGACAGACCTCAGTGCCAGAAACTCAACAACCTAGTAGTATTGGGGCTTAGCCCATAACCGTTACACGCTGTGAAAGGTGTAATCTCAGACAATGACCTCGTGGATCTCACGGATGAAGAACTGCTGGATGGGTGGATAAATGGAAATGTTAGACATGTGCAGCGTATCAAAATCAGGCGCAACGACAAGGAACTTCCTACCACACACATAATACTCACATTTGGCTCCAGTACACTCCCGGAAACAGTCACGACAGGCTACGTAAAGCTACCTGTCAGGGCATATATCCCAAACCCCCGGCGCTGTTTCAAGTGCTAGAGATTTGGTCACACGTCACAAAGCTGCCGAGGGCAGCTTACTTGCGCGAAGTGTGCCGCTACTGGACACTCAACCGATGACTGCAAGGCTGAGTCTGAGGCCCATTGCACGAACTGCGATGGCGCCCACCCCGCATATTCCAGATCATGCGCAGCGTGGAAAAGTGCAAAAGAAGTCCTCACAATAAAGGTGATAAAGTACATAAGTTTCCGGGAAGCTCGACAACGTGTCTCACGAACTGTGTGCAGGGGCGACGGCCACCCGCCCCCACGGTAGGAGCAGTCAAGGCTGCCCTGCCTCCTGTCAACACGGCCGCACCAGCAGCCGCTGCAAGCTCTGGCAAGAGCCAGTCCATCCCAGCAGCTAAAGAGGTCCCCTCGACCTCTGGCCTAGTGGGGCTGAAGGCTTCGTCAGCCTTGACGAAGCCTACCCTACGCAAACACCGCTCGACAGAGCGACTGTCTGGCGACTCTTAAGAAGCAGTGGACAATACTGGCCCACCGGTGCAGGTAGCGCCGAGGGAACGGCGAGCATACCTCGACCGCTCCAAAAAAGACAAAACCCTAATCACAGGGCCTCGTAAAGGCTCTGTAAAATAACTCACTTCCCTCCTTTGCGACACACAGCACACTTTCAGCACGGACACAGTATTACTATGGAACGTTAGACGACTATTACACAACCTAGACGACATACAAGAACTCCTTAGTAAATTGTGTCCAAAAATGTTGTGTGTGCAGGAGACACATCTAAATCCGAAACACACAAACTTCCTCCGTCAGTATGCGCCAGGATGCTCTCGCATCATCTGGCGGTGTAGCAATCATACTCGACCTAAACGTAGCATGAGAGCACCTTCCACTCCGAACGGCACTGAAGGCAGTAGCCGTCCGAGCTATACTTGCAAACAAACTCATGACTATCTGTTCAGTGTACATACCCCCACATTACCAGCTACACAAACACGAATTCCAATCATTTATAGATGAGTAGCCGGAGCCCTACCTTGTTGTAGGCGATTTTAATGCTCGCAGCAGCCTGTGGGGCGACACTCGCACCGACGCGCGAGGCCACCTCATTGAGGATTTTATCTTTTCCACAGGCGCATGTCTGCTAAACAAGAAAGAACGCACGCTTGTTAGTCTCGCAAAAGACACATATTCCTCCATCGATCTTATCATCATCTCTGCATCTATTTTACTTAATCTTAACTGGGAAGTGGTTAAAAATTCCTATGGAGGTGACCACTTCCCAATACTTCTCAAAACACAAAAACAAAATGAATATCCACCTCAGGCGCCTCAGTGGAAGCTTGAGAGAGCCAGCTGGAAGGAGTTCCACAGCCTTACTAATATATCGTGGGCGGACTTGCCTTGTTTTAGTATTTACGCTGCTGTGGAGTATGTATTGCTTTTATAATCGATGCCGCTTCTAAGTGTATGCCAGAAATAACTAGGGGGACAAGCAAACGTCATGTCCCCTGGTGGAACGACGAGTGCCGCAAGGCTCGGAGGAAACAGAATAAAGCGTTGGGACTTCTACCCGATTCCCCCACAGCGGAAAATCTTGTCAATTTCAAGCAAGTAAAATCCCAAGGCAGGAAAACGCGTCGGCAGGTTATGAGAGAGAGTTGGCAGAAGCTTCTTTCAGGAGTAATCTCCTACACCGACGAAGGTAGAGCCAGGAACCGGATTAATAGAATAAAAGGGCAGCAGATATTTTCACTTCCTTTAGTAAACATACAGGGCGACACCTTGCAAAACCAAGCCAACTTCCTCGGTGCGCACTTCGAACATGTTTACAGCTCGTCCCACTATTCGGAAAACTTCTAAAAGGTACACCGGAAGAATAGAGCGGCTGGAACTTAAACATAAATCCACAATAGACGAAGCATATAACAGTCCATTCTGCCAAGCTGAGCTGCAGGCATCGCTGAATTCCTGCAACAATTCTGCGCCTGGCTCTGACGGTGTAATGTACGAAATGTTAAAAAACTTACCCCATGAAACACAGAAAACTTTCCTTAGCCTCTACAACATCATATGGTTTTCCGGCGAGACGCCCTCTGCTTGGAAAGAGGCCGTTGTCATTCCAATCCTCAAATAGAGCAACAACCCCTCTCTCGTTTCGAGTTACAGGGCAAGAGCCCTGACAAGTTGCGTCTGTAAAGTATTTGAAAAGATGGTAAGCAGGTGGCTGCTGCATTTCTTAGAATCAAACAATCTTCTCGATCCATACCCGTGTGAATTTCGAGAGGGACGATCCACAACTGACCATCTAATGCACATTGAGGCAGCAATTCGCGATGTATTCCTCCATAAGCAGTTTTTTCTCTCGGTATTCCTTGACATGGAAAAGGCCTACGATACAACATGGCGGTATGGAATCCTGAAAGACCTCTCACACTTACGCATACGTGGTAGGATGTTGAATATCATAGGGAGCTATCTGTCAAACTGCACATTTCGCGTCCGTGTGGGTAATGTTTCATCTCGTCTGTTTGTCCAAGAAACTGAAGTACCACAGCGCGGGGTGCTCAGCTGCACTCGTTTTATCTGAAAAATGAATTCTTGGCATCTTTCCATCTCGCGCAGCATATTTTATTGCACGTATGTGGATGACATACAGATAGATTTTAAGTCTTGCAATTTCGCAATCTGTGAGCGGCAGCTACGGCTCGGCTTGAACGGGGTGGCCAAGTGGGCAGACGAAAACAGGTTCAGCCTCAATGCACAAAAAAGCACCTGCGTGCTTTTCTCTAGGAAAAGAGGCATACACCCCGATCCCGATATTGATCTGCAGCTTGAACACGTACACCTTCGTGTCCCCGCTCTAGTTGCAGGAGCATTATGGTACGCAGCATTTTCACTGAATCTCAGCGTCCTTCCTTTCATATTTCCATATCTCGCAGATACAGAAACACTCACAGCAACACGCAAAACACGAGCAACTCAACGGTGAAGAGATGGATGTCGACAAAGACGCGCCGGAAAACGCCGATTCTGCCAGCGCCTCAAGGCGTTGATTCTGCGTACTGCGACGTATCGCGGTGACTGGCCGAGCCAGCCGAGCTCGCTTGACGCCTCGTGCTTCCGCCTCATCTGCTGACGTAGCGCGAGTGGAAAGGGCACAGAGCTAATGCCCCCTAAGCTGGCGAGGAGGTGCGGGAGGTGTCACGCGCAGACGTGAAAGGCACATCGCGTGACGGCGTCGTCACCGAATCGAATTACCGAGGACACCGAATTTCACTGACCATCGAGTTTTCTACAATATTGCAGCGTAAGCCTCCTCCGTGCTGAGACTACCGAAACGCTCGCAGTCTGTGCTCGTTAGTGTTATGATGCATTACTCGTGGCCTCCGAGATTGGCTCCGGCAACGCGCCGTTGCGAGTGTTGCTCAGGCCGTTACATTCGCACGGGAAGAGCGTAATCAAGGAAAGTGGTGTAACAGCCAGAAGAACGTCGGTTATTGGACGCTGAACTTCTATACTGAACATGGGCTAAGGTCGCCACCCCGCGGAATTTTAAAGTGTTAACAGAAAGATCGCACCACGGCCGGGCTAGAAACGCGACGGAAAAACGGCGACGCGCATCGTGCCTCCCCTCTATAGACGTTTGACTCTGCTCAGGCGGCGCTGCGAAAAACACCGCCACCAGCGCTCTCATGGCAACCCTACTGCTAACCGGATAGTGCAAAGAGAGCCGTCCGCAAGCAAATGTGCTTAGGCCACAATAGACCCCTTGTCTTTCGTTGGTGTCGAGGCACGGTTTCCTCAAAATCAAGGACCTGGAAAGCTTCTTCCGCCAATCCATGCTTGAGAACAGTGGGAAGCTCATCAGAGCGAACTGCGGGTACAATTGAAAAGTTTCAGAAGCACAAGCGAACATCGCACGACATCGCGTTCGAGGCAGGCCCTCCGACGTTCGTTCTGTAGCGCCTAAATGCGCAAAATTTGGGTATATACATAGTATGAAAGCGATGAAGTACATACACGATCAATTTAGTTAGTACGTATCTTACGATCAGTGGAACAAAGCTCGCTTCATCAGGGCCGAATGGCGCCGGCGATTTTCGCCTTTTCAGTTGCATTCTCCCTTCATCGCTCGCTTCCTGTGCGTTGGATTTCATTACGCATCCTCGAATGTTATGTTCACTGCTGTCTTCCGTTTGCATATACTGCGAATGGGGATACGTGCGTGTCCACTTTCGCGTGGCAAAACCGTGGCCTCCGAGATTAGCGCCGGCAATCGCGAAGGCCACGGGCAAAACAAACCTGAAGGTGGTCACGACCAACATTTTGCGATTTACTACCTCTAACAGATAGCAAAACTCAACTAATGCGACCTGTAGCACGGCCTCTCTGGAGAGACCCTCGCTACAGCAGGAATTTGAAGTGAGGCACTTGCCTCCCGGCCCTTGGGACGCGGGCACGGCAGTACTGCTATGTAAACGCCTTCACGGTTTTAACATGATAACCTCGTGCGCCAACCATAGACACTGACCACCCCACGCACCACGTTCACAATTTTAGAGTATATATATTTTACGCGTTTACGCAGCTAGTTCTCTTAGGCCTCTCTACAGCCACGCTGCACAAGTGATTACATCCCATTTGTCATCGCCGAGCACACATTTCATAGTCATGGCCGTGTTGTTCACTATAGGTTTCTTTCTCCCCACCATGTGTCTGGCGCAGCATAGCCTTAGTCGCTCTTGCGCCACAAAACCCAGCTCAACAACAACCTCTTGTAGACGCGCATGTTAGCATTTGCTAGTTAACACCGGAACATTGAGCCTTCGAAACGTACGTGCTCAATGATGTGTGGTGACGGCCAGTTCAGATTATGGGAGGTCGCGGTGGGCGTAAACTCTGCCTCTAGCTGCCCACTCCGTGTTACACGGCGCGCACCGCGGTCAGAAGCTCTGCTGAGCTTCATAGCGAATGTTACCGCAGTTCTCCGTGAGGGCTACGCAGAACAATAATATCAGAGCCACATTATCGCACTTTCTCATGCGACCGGCTGTGGAGAACGCGAGTATTCACTCACCGAACACGTTCGCAACGGCCCTTTTCAGCGCTCTCGCCTTTCTGCTTCGTACGGCAGCTATGGAAATCGGTAAAACTAAACGTTGTTGTTCACGGGACACTAAAGGCAAATATTAAGTCGACGTTGATTGTTGAAATAGCGGTCCAGAAACCTTGTAGTGCTACTTTTATGCCAAGGAAGTGCTTATTTTGAAATAACATCACGTTTTAGTGGTCCGCATCGCGTTAGCGCACTTCAAATCACCCGCTTGAAATCAGACTTTCATACGTCACTGCTGCCGTGCCCAACGTTGCCCGCCTTTACTGCGCGACCGCCGACACTAGTAGCAGCAGAGCGAAAGTAGCGGCACCCACAGCAGCAACAACGGCCATCGAAGCCATCGAAGCTTGCCGCAATCGCCGCAATAGATGTGGACGGAGAACTTGACAACAAGACATTGGCTCGCGACGCTAGGCTCCAATTCAGCGACTTGAGCCCCGATGAACGCGGTATTCTGCTTAGGGCTCGTGGGGCCGGCGTCGTTGCATGCGGCATTTTGTTGAACCTTCTGTCAGAGCGACTTTCACGAGCGCGCAAAACACACGCGGCATGCCATTATACCACTGAGACGCGACCGCGTGAGCGAAGCCGGGCGCCGGGCGAAGCGCAGTTCGGCGAAAACGGAACCTTTGAACTACGAGCGCCGTTTTCCATAGCAACGCCACAGAGGTTCTTTTTTCCATGAATCAAACGGAAACGAACAAACAGCATTTTATTACGTCTTTTGATGCACGGAAGATTCTTTCTTTATTGCTGCTAGTTTGATTACTAGTGATTTATTGTAGGCAGACTCTCATACGTCATCGGGACAGTTCGAAAATGTCCTACTCGTGGCGCTCATCATGTGATACAATTAGCTTAATTTCTCGGTAAGTAGGACACTGTTGATAATATTGCCGTTTTAGAAGTTGTCATACATTGAGCTTTCACTCTGACATAAATTGTTATTTGCCTTTAGTGTCCCTTTCAGTCCTTTACGTCCGTGGCAATTCACAATGCAACAGTAGCGTCGATTGCGGCGTTTCTTCGTAGCGCGGGAAGCTGTCGCATTTGCTTTTGTTTTCGTCGTCGTTCTGACGAGTGATCGAGCAAGCGGCGGTTCGGCTGCGCGGCGGTTCGGCTGCGGCGGATCGAGCAACATGGCGGTTCGGCTGCGCGTACGACTAGCGGAGAGAAATTCATGGCTCTCTTTGAGTGTTAAATGGTCAAACACACGCAATATTAAGCGCAATCGTCGTTTCACACTCGCTAGTTGCACCTGGTTCCACAGCGAACTTTGCAAGGGAATCGGACTTTGCACTACCCAATACAGCTCCGACAGGTGGCGCTACATGTCTCGCGAAACTCCAGTAAGACAAGAATTTTTATCGCTTGCAGGGGGCAGTCATGTTTGCTGGGGGGCTGCTGATTACGTGGAACGGACGACTACGCTAGCATTCAGCCTGTTCTTATCCCATGATGGCCGCCACTGTTCGCTCGCCATCAGCTGTGACGTAACTATCCCGCAGCCCCTACGCTGGCCTCGCCGACACATGACAGCTGGGGTCAAGGTTATACATGCTTGCCCTAACGTAGGTGTGAGATTAAAAATAATCTGGTCTATAGTCTGGAAGTAGCAACGGTGCAATGGCGCGTTACCGGAGCTAATCGCGAAGGCCATGCATCACTTCACTCTACCGCTCCCGAACGGCGATACCACCCCGCAAACCAAGATCATTGCGAGAGGAAGGTGAAAGAGATAAAAAGCGCGTTCGTGAAGCATCCTGTATTTTCATTGTGGCGCAGTGGTTAGAGCATCTGTCACCTACATAGGTCAGCAAACTCACTCGTGAGTCGACTCACACAGATTCACTTAGACTCAGATCGAGCCGTGAATCTGAGTCTGAGTGAGTCCGGGTGAGTAATATTTTCGTGTGTTTGAGTCCTAGTTAGTTCGGCTGAGGAAAATTTGGCAAGTCTGAGTCCAAGTGAGTCCGGTTGAGGAAAATATTCGTGAGTCTGAGTCCGAGTGAGCCCTAAGCGCGAAATATATTTCTTGAGTGAGTCTGAGTGAGCTCCACCCGTTATTGCCGACCTATGGCCATATCTACTCATCTTCAGCATTACTATTAGCCTTATACCAGCTTAAGTTTATACTGAAATACATTCACACACATCTCAACGCACAAGGGTTGATGCTCCACCTCTATAATTATTGATCAAAGGCGTGAGTTATGGTGAGGGAAGGGGGGGTGCCATGACCTCCCCCCGCAAGCTCTTTCAGTGGAAGCTCTTAATAAAAATATCTCGTGGGAGTCGCGTATTTCATAAAAATTTCCTTGCTGGATTCAAAACACTGTAACTCGTATTTGAAGGTACAAGATCAAAAGACGTATCGTAGATCACCGATTATCTGAGATATTGGCTCTAAAGAGCATTGACCGCATCATCGAAAAAGCTAATTTGACACTAACGGACTCATAAGTTGACTCACTGAGGCTCACTCAGACTCAGGTCAAGTCGTGAGTTTGAGTCTTAGTGAGTGCGGCTGAGCAATACATTGGTGAGCTTGAGTCCGAGTGAGTCCGGTTGCGGAAAAGTTTAGTGAGTCGGAGTTGAGGAAAATTTTGGCGAGTCTGAGGCCGAGTGAGTCCTGTGATCAAAATACATTTCTTGAGTGAGTCTGAGTGAGCCCTTATTTTATTGCCGACAGATAGTCACCTATCGTCGCGGACCGGGAGGTTGCGGGTTCGAATCCCGCAACTTTTGTTCAAGTTTTTAACACGAAAGTGTTTTATGCCGGGGTCCACCAAGACTTTAGTGACGTATTTCCATCACGAATATGACGTTAATAAAATGGATGCTAACGGACATAGGCATGCGCACGGGGGGGGGGGGGGCAGGGGGGGGGCAACCCCCCCTAGTCACCTAAGAGGGGGGGGCGCCAAATCTGCCCCATACATTGACCCCCCCTACTCACCTAAGAGGGGGGGCGCAAAATCTGCCTCGTACATTGACTTAGTAGGGGTGTGCGCTGCAATGAACCTTCGCCCCCCCCCCCCCTGATGGGGAACACTGCGCACGCCTACGCTAACGGATGAGAAAGAAAAAACCGTAAGAAGTCGAAGTGGTTGCTTGGGCGTGTTCGTACGACATACTGGAGGGAAACAGCGCGAAAGACCTGGTCTTTCGTCTTTCGGGCTGTTTCCTTCCAATACGTGAGAAGCCTCCCGCCGGGAATCGAACCTCCGACCAACTAAGCTAACGAGACAGCTGCACGGCACTCCACAAACGCACCTTATATTTCTCACACATTCTTTCTCGCAAGGTGCTCTTTGTTGGCGGGGCTAGACGGGGAGGGGAGGGACCGCCGTCTGTGAGCGTGCAGTGAAAAATGCGGCATGACGTTTACTAGCGCCGGTTCAGAACGATTCTGCGATGACGCAGTTAGAGCGGGGCCTCCGAGAGTGCGCGCCGGCGCGCAATCTTGAAGGCCGTTGTTAAAGCGTCTCGATACCAGCGAAAACCACTGGCCGCGCTGGCACCGGGAGTCGCCTTAGACGCAATTACGTCCTTTGCCTTTCGCTTTTTGTTAGCGTGTGACGGCTCGTTGTCGGAGTAGTGCAGCTTCCACGCATGCATCAACTGTATTTCGCCGCCGACTGCTTCAATAGGGAACCAGCGCTGGAGTTTCCGCGGTGTGGGCAGTGCTGCCCTGGCGGTCAAAGCGCGCATACTCCAGCCGCTCCCGCGGACGAGAGTGGCGACTGGTTGAAGCGATGCGGGCGCGTATCGCCGAAACAAAACAAAAGGATGCTGGCAGTACTGTTGCGCATTGAAGTGCCAGAATACTTAGAAATGAGGGAGGACGTATCCTTCTATGCTTTTCCTTCTAAAACATATGATTAGGAACGGATGCGGCGTTGCATCCCGGCAGACAGGCGAGCACAGTATGTTCTGCTCTTGCTCTCCTGTCTAGTGGCGTCGGGCTGGTTTCTAAACCGAATTTGCGCGTGTCTGCTAGATTTATTTGATAGTGAGAGCCACCAGTGGAAACCGGGGCCAATGAGCAGAATTTAATCGGTGTTTTGTCGTAAATGAAACATACATATGCAGTATGCGGCATATGTAACAATCTTTCATCTGACCACCACCAAGCTCCTTCTGATGCCACCGCGTGCAGTGAATACGATACGATAGGCAGGTAGTCTACATTATTTGCAAACATTTACGTCGCAGAAGGAAAGCTGTCTGTCTACGAGATGCGTACGGGGGTACGTTCGCGCCGAAGCCGCTGAACTGTTATGAGAAATACGCACGCGATGGATGCCTCCGTTGAACTTCACTTGTGCTACAGACAGAGTTGTCACGAACAAAGCAACGGACTACTCGAAGCTTAGCTTTCTGGAGTCAGCCGATGCGGTAAAGCTTCTTTGTGCATTGGCTGCCGCGGCGAAGTGTCATCGCAATTTATGCCTTGCTAGAAAAAGGTCAAATGTCTTGAATTTTTACTCGCCGTTTAATTCGCCTTACGTACTGTGTTAGTTTTTTCGCTTGCCTGTGTCTACTTAGAATAAACGTGTTTGTTGAACATCGGCAATTGCTGGCGTTTTACGTGCCAAAGAAGGTATGATTATGAGGCACGCCGTAGGGTGGGAATCAGGATTAATTTCGACCGCTTGGGGTTCTTTAATGTGCGCATAAATCTCAGTACGCGAGTGTTGTTTGTATTTCAACCCCATCGAAATGGGACCACCATGGCCGGGAATCTATCCCGTGCTCTCGAGCATAACAGCGCGACACCATACATGCTATGCTAGCACGGTGGTTTGCTTCATCAACGTCGGCGTGCATACATACCGCGGGCTCGGCATACATACCACGGCAGCAAAACGTTGACGCAGCTACTCCTTGCCTCTTACTTTTTTTTACTGCAGTAGCGGGCAGCTGGTATCGACACAGCACGTGCTTATCAATGGATACTTGTGAGCCTGCACTAGCTTGACACAAATTCCAGGACGCAACCAGAAAATGGTGACGACGGAGTCGCCATCACGGCACAGCACTTTCTCTTCGACGCCGTATGCACAAACGTAGTCTGCTTCGCAGGGCTTCTCCCCGTTTTCCAGTGCTTTCCTGGGAAAGTAGCCTTCAAACAAAGTTATTTTTTTTTTCAAAACCATAGAGCAGTACTACTGGTGCAGTGGCTGCTCGAGCTGTTCGCGCTAAAATAAAGCACGGGAACGGCGCACGCGCTTGCGCTCACCGCGGTACAGTGCGGCCGATCGCGGCATGGCCTCCGAGATTAGGCGGCGGCGCGGAGGCCATGCGAGCGGCTGAGTTATGTCGCGACTCCCCGCCAGGCTCCCTTTTTCGGCGCGCCACCTATCCAGCGCTGGTCTCCCATAGAACCGATTAATAAAACTGCTGCAGTAAGCGCTGCAGAAAAGCAACGATGTCGATGGTCGAATGTCGTGCCTTTGTGGAGCGAGGCAGAGGCCAGCGAGACGTGGAACGCCTGCGCTCGTTCGCGGCCCGAGCTACGAACCTCTCCCTCCCGCGTTGCTATCTCCCATGTTGCTAAAGCGCAGTGTTGTAAGCACAGGCGTAGGTTACCCTACTACTTGGGAGCCCAGACCGTGACGTTCCCTAACTTTAATAACGACGCTTTGAAGAAGTGCATATCGAGTATCAGTGTTTATTATGTTCGTGATGATGTCATCCTTGCGCGCGATTCATGATAAGCTGTGTCCAGGTACATGTTAAAAACTTCAGCTACCACAGCCGTTAAATCTTTATCATGGGCGTTAGTCTTCGCGATGGAGATGTGGCACTAGGCGTCAACGTGGGTGCGTTCACGCCAAACGGTGCTGTAGCTGTCAAACACCAACATACACTGTGCAAGCTCTCATACTGCTGAGCGTATGTGCCAGTGGCGACGACAACGAAGCAGCGCAAGTGTTCTTGGCCCAGCGCAAGGACGGAGATGACGCTACAGTATTTTCTCTGATTGATAAAGCGTGTTTGTCGTTCTCCGTGTCCTCATCGATCCCACGTATCACCACACAATAAGTACTACTAGTGTGAAGACACGTTTGACTTTCGTGACCGACTCCTATGACGGAGAGATCAGCCATGTCTTTTTTTATTCCAATAGCAATTATATGGACAGTCTCGGCTGGATTTTGCCGTCGCCGTCGTCATGCACCGTATATGTATAAGTATGTGTATATATATATATATATATATATATATATATATATATATATATATATATATATATATATATATAAAAGCCCTAAAGAAAAATAATTCAGAAAAATGCTTCCGAAGCGCGCATTCGAACCAGGGACCTTTTGCTCCGCAGCGAGTGGCGCTAACCACTACGCCACGAAACGCAGATCCTCGACGTCGCTAACGGCGAGCGTTATATACACACCCTTTACCGCTGGACGGACTCAGAGACTGCAGGCGCTTGTAAGCGTTTCTTCATTACCAGCGAGATGGCGCTAGGAGCGCGACGGGTGCATTTAAAAGTCGTCGGCGAGCTCGCTCGCTTCTTATATTTGCGCAGGAAGGACCTTGCCCTTCCGCTGTCTGCTCGCGCGGTTTTCTCGTGGTGAGGGGAAGAGGGATGTTTCAAGCTTTCACCGTGATGTCCGCGCTCATGTTACGCAGCGTACTAAAGTCACTCGAGCTCAAGGGACGCCGCTAAACGAACAAACAGAAGATGAGCGCGAACTATCAAGTGTCGCAGCTCGACACTTGAAGCACGCTAGTTTCCTTCGCTACTTCGGCCGCCATTGCAACAGGAGCGCTGTTCAAACTGAGAGTAACCATTGGCGAGCCTCACTTCGTATAGCATTAGAGTTTCTTGCTATCGCGTTCATTGCTTCGCCCTTGCGGTGAAACTGTGACTTTTTTCTTTGCCATTCGATCATGTGCATTTTTGCTGACCGTGACGGAAATACGTCATGAAAGTCTTGGTGGACCCCGGCATAAAACACTTGCGTCCTTAAAAAAGACATGCAGACACGGAGACAAAAAAGAGACAGTAAGAACGCTGGTCTTCAACTAATTTTGTTACACCGAAGCAACGTGTTTTAAATGCGAAGCATTTTTTAGCGAACCAATGACACTTTGAGTATTTCTGTCTACGTATCCATCCATCTATCTGCTTGTCTAGCCGCCTGGTTTGCGCGCTCTCATGGTCGTCCCCTTAACTTGGTATCGACCAACAAAATGCGTTGGCGGGCTAGTTGGTGAGAATCCATATTGCTTTTTTAGCGCAAAAAACGACACCACAAGAAAGAAGACGGAACACAGCGCTATGTTCCGTCTTCTTTCTTGTGGTGTCGTTTTTTGCGCTAAAAAAGCAATATTGGTATTGACCAGAATTGGCATAGGAGGGTATGAGTGTATGACGAACATGACCGTCTGGTCATGACATGAAAATTCAGTTTCACCGCAAGGGCGAAGCAACGAATGCGATAGCAAGAAATTGGAATGTCACACGAAGAACGACAAGCAGCTCGATACTTTCAGCGCGCCGCACAAGCACGAAGAAGGACGCCCTAAAGGAACGCCCAGGTATACACAGGACAAGCCTGAACTAACAACTGTCACAGATGTTACGTGTGTTTGAGCAACGCGCTGCAAGTGTCGACGAAGGAAAATCAGACGCTCTTAGATATTTCTTTTAACGCGAAAGTGTTTTATGCCGGGGTCCACCACGGCTCCCCTGACGCATTTCCGTCACGAATATGACGTTGCAAAATATAAAGACTAACATATGGCAAAGAAAAAACCAGAAAGAAAAAGTTCCGTCTCCTGGAATCGATCTCGCGACCTCTCGATCCCCAGCGCGCAGCGCGAAACGACTCCGCCACAAACGGCACGTTCTCCTTCATACTAACGGCGTGCTATTTATATAAACCATTTGCCAGTGGCGGTACTCGGAGATCAGGGTACATCAGCGTGTTTTCGTTATCACAAGCGAGATGGCGCGAAGGGCTCGGAGAGCGCGCTTTAAATGTCGTCGTCCCCCGCGTTGAGATGGGCGTGCGTCTCTACAGGGCGTGGTCGCTCCTGCGCGCGCGCTTATCTTGTACGTCTTGCGCTCTCACCGCAAGTTTGCGTTCAAGTTACAGAGAGCACGAAGGTCATTTCGCTCACTGCAGCGGCCGCTTTTGCGAAAGGAGCGCGCTGCTCACAAACAAATAAGTTACAAGTGTGACAGTTCGCGCTCATCCTGTGTATACTTGTGCGTTCGCTTCGTGCGTCCTCTTTTGTATTTGACCAGCGCGCTTTAACTGTCGGGCTCTGACAGTTGTTAGTTCGCGCTCATCCTGTGTATGTTCGCTCTGTGCGTCCTTTCTGCTTGAGCAACGCGTTGGAAGTTTCGAGCTGCTTGCCGTTCTTCGCGTGACATTACAACTTGTTGCTATAGCATTCATTCCTTCGCCCTCGGGGCGAAACAATGCACAACAAACGCTCAACTACGTCTGTGAAGACACGTTTTGCTTTCGTGTTATACCGATTCCTATGACAGAGGGATCAACCATGTTTTTTCTTTTAAACTGCGGCGCGTGGAGTGACCCCCCGGCGTCTGCTGCCTCACGGTGGCGTCTGACGCAAGGTGTGCCCATAGTTACTGTATATGCTACCTTTAGGTAGGAGAGTTGCGCATCTGTCTTGCAAATGCCGCTAGGAACCAAGCATTGCGGAGAAGCTGACGCTCGGGCCAATTTTTGTATTTTTCAACGTCGCCGCTGCAGCGAACTGAATTAACACTAGTCATCGACAGCCAGTGTTTATCCCCGGTCTCCAACATTCCAGACATGTTTATCGGTGACACGATTGGCATGTCGCCTGCAAAAACGGAGTTCAACTTCACCGCATAGCTGTGGTTGCTAGCCGGACCTATGCGCAATTCTGCTACCTAAAGGTAGCATATACAGTAACTCTAGGTGTGCCTAGTGTGCCTCGATGTATGTGCCCCCCTGACAAAACGCGCATCAAGGCACCCTATGTGTGCCCGGTCTTTTTTTATTTTTCGTTCCATATCACGAGTGGGTACAGAAAGGGGCCACTTTTTCGTGCGCGTCTCAAGAGCACTGTTCAGAAAAAGTTCTTTCGCTGCAAATATGTGGTCTATGTCGATACCGCAGAGTGCCCGTGTGGACAGAAATTCGCCTTATCTGCTGTTAACTCCGCTGGCAGTGTTGCAACGGCAGCATCTATTTGAGCCTCGTCTTCGGAGGAGGCGGAGGAGGCCGCGGTTGCACTCGCTGCAACAATTGCTAATTCGCTTGATATTGTAAGTGACTCAAAAACTGCCACATGCAACTTCGAAGCGGGTAGGACAGCCCTAGCCATTCTCTCTCGTAATCCGCCATCCAACTTGTTACATTAACCTGGACACCTGCTCACGCAGACCTCATTGGTAATGAAGGGGCCCACTCAAGCGCTCGAGCTTTCACGATCCGAGCGCAGGCTAGACTAGGGGACGCTTCAGAAACCAATAATCTAGCTCCCTCCATTATAAATGTTCTGGTTACATACCACGACAGCTGCGGGCATTACCGCCTCAATCTGGTCATGACATGAACAGTCAGTTTCGCCGCAAGGGCGAAGCAACGAATGCGATAGCAAGAAATTGGAATGTCACACGAAGAACGACAAGCAGCTCGATACTTTCAGCGCGCCGCTGAAGCACGAAGGTCCTATGGCGTAGACTACAAACCCGCACTTCTCTCTCCCCTGCCTTACGCCACAAAATTTACCCCAGAATGTACCCTAATTCGGACTGCAAGTTTTCTTTTTTTTTTCTGTCAGGCGAGCGAACCTTAACCACATTATGTGGCAATGTAAAAATCATTTCTGGTCCTGTCAGTAACTCCTCAGGATCCAATAAAGTTCGTTGTCTGTCTGTCTGTCTGTCTGTCTGTCTGTCTGTCTGTCTGTCTGTCTGTCTGTCTGTCTGTCTGTCTGTCTGTCTGTCTGTCTGTCTGTCTCCCCCGAGCCTTCGTAAACAATTGAGTAGTCAGGAGCTGTGGGAGGCTGCCATGCGCAGCTACAACTTCGCACTTCAGGAGGCTATCCTGAGGTGGGCTGAGGTGGTAGAGAAGGCCTACCGCGAATAGGATCCCTCGCCTTCTTGCAGCTTCTTTTCCTTAAGATGGGATAAATAAAGTTTATTCGCTCTCCATCTCAAATTGAAAGAAAATGTAGGAGTGTTGCTGACAGAAAACACGCTCAAGCTCCTCCAAGATTTGCGTAACGCCAGTGGTAAATGGTGTATATAAATAGCTCGCCGCTATTACGCCGGCGCAGGCATGGCCCGTGGTTGAGCTGTCTAACGCAGCGCGCTGCGGAGCGAGAGGTCACTTGTTCGAATCTCCGGTCAAATGCTTCGGATTTTTTCTTCTGCTTTACTTTTCTGTGTGCCTTTATATATATATATATATATATATATATATATATATATATATATATATATATATATATATATATATATATATATATATATATATATATATATATATATCCGGGACATGACGGCTACCGTACATATCCACCGAGAGTGTTCATATAATTGCTACCGCAATAATAATGCGTGGTGTACGTCGTGAAACCTTTTCTTCCAGTCACGTGTGGCACATACCTGTGTACCACGGGCCGCGGTAAGCGGCTATTTGCCACAGATGGTTCACAGTTTATATCCACCCAGGAACGGCGAGAACAGACATTGGTAATTTAAACGGGAGAAGGTCAAGAAAATACGGCACCAGCCGCGTTGACCCGACGAATGCGAATGATAAAAATCAGGATCCCAGTAGGAATCTAACCCTGGTAATCTTCGTGGAACCAAGTATTTTACCAGAGAGCGACGCCAAGTCTTGAAACTGCTTTGGAAGACGATCCTATGCTAGAGTCGTGTCAGTGCAGCGTCAATTGTGGTTGCAGTGCTGGCTATCAAATCATAACAAGGTAACAAACATTACTTATGTACTCATTTAATATGTACAGACGTCATTCCGGCGTAACGTAAATTTTGGTTAGTGTTGGCTCCGCTTTTATAACAGTCGAATGAACATTACTTATGTACGGCTATGACTCGGAAAGCTTTATTGAAGCGTTGCTTGATCCCGGAGCAATACACTAACGAATGCTACGCTGGATATTCACAGCATCGCACGTGAAATGTGAATCGCACCCTAGCGGGCGCTTCGTTTCATTAAAACTGACCTCTGTGCTCTAACATGAGTGCTGACGTTGCGCCAGACCTTAAGTTATCCTTTACTCGTCAGGGCAGTCGGTGTGCCTGATTAGCGCACGCTGTACACACTAACTCCAGTCACAAAAACGTGTCTATCCATCTCCTAACGCTTTACTCAAAGCCAAAAAAAAAAATGCGATATAGACAGTTACTCGCCGATTACTTCACCTGAAACCGATTCTCAGAATGTGTGGGATCTACCAAATTATACAGAGTTAACATGCGCCGGCAGACGCCACAACAAGAAATATGACGCATGCATGATGCCACAGCAGATAAGTTTGCAAAAAGATAATCTGCTTCTTTTAAATAAACACAATATAATCTGCGCTCAAGCGCTTTTCATTTCCTTTTCTAATGAAAGCGACCCCATTTTTTATCATCTTTCTCTTCAGACGGCATTTTTCATCCTTATACCAGCCGAGAACGCGTATGCTGTGAAAACTTCGTGTGGATTGGCATCTTTTACAATGATCAGCTGAACTACCCACTTCCGCTACTCCCCTGACCAGCGCACGGTGCTCCATTAATCTGACGTTAATGCGACGACCAGTCTGGCCTATGTAAGCACTTGTCACATGACAAGGGGATGAAGTAAACGACCGCTGTTATGCAAACTGATATTGGGCAGCATGCTTTTCTGTGCACGCGAGACCTCTGCGCACGCGGTTCTGAACCGCGAGTAGCTTTTTAGATGCGAAGCATCTTATGCCGGAGTTCCGGTGGTGGTGAGCGGCGTGACCACTCTTACTGCGCATGCGCATCCTCCTACCCCTCCTCTCCTCTCCCACGCTCCCCCCCTCTCTCTCGCGCCTCTAGACCGCGTTCCCCACTCGCCCTGCGAGAATTAACGGCCAGGCTAGAGGGAAGACACGACGCGCGTAGCGTTCTTCTTCGCGTTCCACGACGCGAGGTTGGTAGCATGCCCAACGAACGCCAACGGAACACGATCGTTCTAGTGCTCCGCCTACGCATCGCCTCATGGCCCCCTTTAGCGGGAGATGGTGTTATTTTTAAAGACTATAGCCTTTCTTGGGGAACTTCAACGCAGAAATTTTGGTCTGTCTTTCTGTCTGTCTTTCTGTTTGTCGGCACGTCACTCGATTCACCCACCCGGCCAAAGTTGAACCACTTGCCCAAGGGCCAGCCATCTTGAACGGCTGACTAGGTTCATACTTGTGTACATTGTTGATCAAAAAGCAAACATTACGCTTATCTGAGGCGCAACATCACTAGGTAAGTATTAGGCGGTGTGTTCCTTTAATAGAAAATACATAGATACGTAATTCTAGAGACCCTAGTTTCTTAAGCTGCGCTGAAAATGCGACTGCGCTGAACCTTGCCTTCCTCCGTGCCCTCTGCACGAGCTCATTGTTGTGTTTCGGTTTCGGTTCATTATTGCACTGTACGAATAGAGTCACTGGAAAATTTCAGAGTACCGCAAAGGTAGGCTGCACGCGGGCAACATTGGGCGGAAGCGGCCATTCCCCTTCCAGACCGTCCGGCGCGTTGCTAGCGTGTGCTGAGATGTGACCCATATTTTCGCCTCGATACCGTGTTACGCTCGGTGGAACTGCAGTATGTGTGTGTGTTTCTTCAAGATGATATCAGCAGTGATTTCGACTCATCGACAGTTATGAATCGACTGCGCGGTAAGCGGTGTAACTAATGAAACGTGCGGCGAACGTTGCCATGTGCTCGCGAACTCTCGTCGTGTCTTCATCGGTCTCTCTTCATGTCACGGCCGAGTGTGTTCGCTAGGTCCGGAGCTGTAAACATAGTTGAATTAGCGTAGTGACTTCGTGCGAGATGCTGTTTACTTCGACATTTGGTGAATCTTGATTGTTTGCGCTAGCTTTGCTGTCGTTCAGATTCACCCCATAACACACTCGATCAAGAACATTATCGAACAACATCGAGAACATTCCACAGTGCGTCCTTCGACTGATCGCCGACGCATACCTCGCTTGCGCACCGCGCTTGCTATTCAACTGGGTGATATGTCTAATAGAAGTGGTGTTTGTGTGTACGGTAATTGGAAGTTGTGCCTGACGTATTTATGTCTCGCTTCGGAACGCCAGCAGCCGAATGCACGAGCGAATCGGCGTGCGGTAGGTAAGGTGCATCTTATTTTGCGAATACGTTGTCATTTCGTAAGAGATACGTATTAAATAGTACATGAAAAATGTTTGGCATCACTACTTAATTGCCTCATTTCCTATTTTTTGTCTTAATATTCACAACGTTGCAGTGCATTTGCAAATATTTTGCTGTGTTCCGACAAACTATTTTTTTTTTGTTGTTGTTAATATCTGGGGTTTAACGTCCCAAAACCAAGATATGATTATGAGAGACGCCGTAGTGGAGGGCTCCGGAAATTTCGACCACCTGGGGTTCTTTAACGTGCACCTAAACCTAAGTACACGGGCCTCAAACATTTCCGCCTCCATCGAAAATGCAGCCGCCGCGGCCGGGATTAGATCCCGCGACCCTCGGGTCAGCAGTCGAGCGCCATAACCACTAGACCACTTGTTGTTGTTGACGTTGCCAGCGCGTAAACAGCTGGAATTCAGTTTCTGCATTAATTTTAATTTGAAATCTTTTTTCATAATGCACTCTTAATAAAACTTACTCGGCACAGTGCTTTCTGTTCTTTTGATCAGAAATAGCACATCCCGGAAATTTTTAAAGCGCATGCTACAGCAGCACATTATGAATAAAGACCTAGGGCTCGCATGAAATCGATTCCCTCAATGCGTGGAATCTGCCGGCATTTTTTTTTTTTTTTTGCTGTGACCATTTCTCACCCACTAAACAGTATTACGCTTGTGTTTTGCGCAATGGCAAATGATCATGCCACAATTGCCTTCAAGGTATATATACCAGTACTTCAATAAATCTTCGATTTCGCTCTCGTGCGTGACCTGCTTATAACTCGAAAAGCATGCACAATCTGTTCAACAGATCGAGATATAAACAGGCGAGCAAATAGAAAGGTATGTGGTTTTCAATATTGCTCAACATGGCGAACCGAAAAGGTGAAGTATCCTGTCGCATGAGAGCTTTTCCGGCAAAGATTGTGTAATTCATTGCACTAAGGAGTGTTCTTAGAGGGGGGTGAATTCATTCCGGCCAACTATGCAGCCACGTAGAATGACGCTCTTTTGTCGTTAATTTTTTCCACACGGAATACAAAAATAAACGACATTCGCAGGGTAGCTGGATCAAGCGTTCAAAAAAAAGCGACGAAGTACTTCCAGGGACCATGGTACTGCTAAATGTCCGGCCACGCTCTGCGTTCAACACGCCTGCACCCAAAGCGCTCGGAAGGGATATGGCGGCGAGAGGTCACGTGATGCGAGTAAGCCAATCGCGTCGGCGGCGGCGCGCGGAAAACAGATGCGATACTCTGAAAATTTTCCAGTGACTCTATGTACGAATGCCATGGGGCGCCGCTCTGGTAGAGTGTACTAGAACTGTTGAGTGGCGTGAACGCGCCTCGCCGCCTGATGCCTTCCGCGTCGACCGCAGCGGCGGCGCTGCAGTCGCTCGGTACTGAAGGCGCGCGGCGCCGCGCGCTAGAACGTGCCGCTAGAACTGCTAGACGCGTCGGCGGCACCCGGCTAATCGGCACTGATGTGGCTTTCGTTGCGTGTATATCATTATTAATATATATACGGAACCACACTGGCGCTGACTGCGCCGGCGATAACCCACCGAGAGAGCCGGTGAAATTGTAGCCTGCTAAGCTGACAAAGAGGAAACGAGCCAGCAATCGGCAACGCGATTAAGCGTAGGAATTGTCGTCGTAAGCCTTGATAGACGAAACTTCAAAGCTTTTAATGGATGCTTGCTTCATATGTGCCTTTGAGAGATACTGCAAATCAGTTATTGTAGCCGAAGTGACTGCTGGAAAGTACGCAAAATATAAAAATGAAAACAGGCTGACACCGACCGTGAATATTCACGATCTCAGTGTAATTGAGCCGAACTCATTGCTGGGCTAGTTAGAACAATTACTCTCAATGAACTAAACGCCGAACGACCGCCAGAAGAAAAGAGACAGAGGAAACAAAAAGGGCGTGTCTTATTCAGATTTCTTCTGTCTTAATGCTTTCTTCTGGTGGTGATTCAGCGTCTACTTTATTCAGAGTAACTCAGCTGCTCTAATGAAATTTAACTGTGCTCAGAAAGCTGTGCGCTGATATTGTGCCGAAAGCACACCGAACATTTACGGCGCGTTGGCGAAGCTGCGTGTACGGTGCGTATCTTTACAAATGCGCTGCGTAAATGTTACTTCTTTGACATTACGAGGGCTCAAAGGTATTGGAAGTCAAAGGTAACTCGACCGGTACAAATAACGGTCGTCCTCAGGTGCGTTGCACGGATATTGTTATTGCTAGGCACCGGGTGGGGAGGGTATACTTTACTGTCCGTATTGGTGCGTGTAAATATACATGCACGCACACACACACACATCATATATATATATATATATATATATATATATATATATATATATATATATATATATATATATATATATATATATATATATATAAACATAATCTCGCGAAGCATAGAGCACCACCGCCCCTCCTGGCTTCACTTTTGACATTTTACAGATAAAGAAATGAAATTATAATACAAACGTTGTCAAAAAGAAGTTTTTCTAATGGCATCGATAGAAGATCAGGAAAAGTGCAATATAAGATGTCTATTGAAAAGGAGCTGTAATGAATTTAGGCAGAATAACCGACGGGCTATATTTACATCTGCGCATTTTAAAATGCTTGAGATAAGCCCTGATGCATGAAGTTTGTGCCTCGGAGGTGAACACGCGCCTTCGGCTCGGCTTCCTGGCTCGCCTTTCCGGTATTTTAAGCCCTCAGGGGTCGCATAACCGATGCATCGTAACCGCGGAAGCACGCTGTTGAAACAAGATAGCCTTTCGGCATTAAAGAAACAGCGCAAAACTGGCAGAACTCAGCCGTCGCTAATATAAATGTTGCGATAGAGTCATTTGTACTCAGGTTACTCATGAAACAGTCGAACGCATTGGAGCTCATACAGGGATCAATGCTCTGGATATATCGTAGAGACTGCCGGCAGAAGAATTGTAGGCTTTGCTGGTTTGTTATTTCTTCGTAGTCAGTGTTCGTAGTCACTTATAGTGTAGCGCGGCTCGAAGTGTTGCTTGCAAACCGCACAGCAATCACTGAGCAGCTAGATGCATGTGCGCAAAATCCGATTGTTACATTCTTTGGGGGGTCGGCAGGCTCCAAGAACAGGGAATATCTCGACGCAATTTTTGCACGCCTGCATATTCACTCATGCACCATGGCGTGTCGCAGGCGTTGAAACACCGATTGAAGCTCAGTAATGCATTAAACGCGCTCCAAACGCGCAATTACACGCTTTCGTAGGCTGCGACGCGCGCGCGCCAAATGCAGACGCTCTCCACAGCTTCAGTACAAAGTGACTACAGCGCCGCCGCTACGATCGCCCGTCGGAGCATCACCCGAGATGCGGCGCGGCCGCTTCGTTCGTTCCACTGCCCCCTTCTAGTACACTGTAGCTCTGGCATTCCTGTTTTACCCCGGCGACGTGTAAATAAAATAGTGTGTGGAGAGTACTCGTTGAGTGTGGACGTTTCATCTGCTTCGGCGCTTCGCGCCAAACCACGTGCTCAGGCTGGCTGGCGTCCCCGCCGGCCGCGTTGGTCACCGCCTGTCTTCGCCTGCTGCTGCGCCGGGACTACCAGCCCGCAACACAGCACTCATGTTTCTCGACGTATTGCCAGATAGCGTCCATATCTCACGCAGCGCCTCTTCTATCGTCTTTAGACGACATTTGCAGCGAGGCACGCAGATACGCGGCCAATTTCTTTATTTTGGACTTCGTTTCTTCTCATTAGAAGGGCTTCAGAACTCCGAGGTTGTATTACGGAGATGCTTTATATACTGCCAATATGATGTTTGAAAGATACATCTGAAGGGGGCAGGGGGGGGGTTACACTCGCAAGGGGTGCCCCCCTCTCCTAGCTGGAACACAAGAAGGGGGGGGGGGTCAGGACCTCCCCGACCCCCATAATCGCAATGCATGGTGAAGTTGAGGAACTAAAATAGGAAAAACACGATTATATAACGTAAATGAAGGAGACTGACGGTCAGCCAATTTGGTGACAGATGACTTATGTGACTCCTGAAGAACAACTAATGCACCAACGGTATCTTTCAATTTTATGGACATGTTGCTATCGCAACTGAATGTATAGTCCTGCACCGCGCGCCATCCTTTCTGCAGGTCTTGAAGGTGGCCCGAGAGAGTGCCAGCTTCGATGGCGTCGACCGCGGCATCCTTAACGAAGTGTTCGGCGAGCGTTGGACGAAGGATTTGGAGCTGCGGCTTCCTTTTATCTACAATCTGCAGGCAAGCATTATCTCATGTCATGGCTTATCGGTTCAAAATCATGGCTCAGAAATATTGCAAAACAGGACAGTACAAGCGCTAAGCGCTTGCCTGTCACCGTTTGCATCGAGGAAGTAGGAGTTCGCAAGTAATTGAAAGGGTCTGCACGCGAGCTAGTTGGCACGAATACTTCGGCAAAAAAATGACGTAAAAATGGTGAAGCGTGCACCAAGTCGCGCAAGGCTTGAAACAGTGAAGCTGGATGATTCTGAAGTCTAATCTGGTTGCTTGTAGGTTGTTGCTAGTCTTTAGTTAGGTGATGCTAGGTTATTTCTAGATTGCTTCTAGGTTGTTGCTAGGTTTTAGCTAGGTGATGCTAGGATCTTTCTAGGTTGCTCCTAAGTTGTTGCTAGGCTTTAGCTAGGTGATGCTAGGTTATTTCTAGATTGCTTCTAGGTTGTTGCTAGACTTTAGCTAGGTGATGCTAGGATCTTTCTAGGTTGCTTCTAAGTTGTTGCTAGGCTTTAGCTAGGTGATGCTAGGTTGTACCTGTGTTGCTTTTAGGTTGTTGCTAGGCTTTAGCTAGGTGATGCTAGGTTATTTCTAGATTGCTTCTAGGTTGTTGCTAGGCCTTAGCTAGGTGATGCCAGGTCGTGTCTGTGTTGCTTTTAGGTTGTTGCTAGGCTTTAGCTAGGTGATGTTAGGTTGATTCTACGTTGTTGCTAGGCTTTAGCTAATGTTGTTTCTAGGTTGCTTCTAGGTCGTTGCTAGGCTTTACCTAATGTTGTTCCTAGGTTGCTTCTGAGTCGTTGCTAGGCTTTAGTTAGGTGATGCTAAGTTGTTTGTAGGTGTCGTCTACGTTGTTGCTAGTCTTTAGCTAGGATATGCTAGGTTGCTTCTAGGTAGCTACTAGGCTCCTTGCTATATTGCTCTTTAGATCGCTTCTAGGCCGTTACTGGCCTTCAGCTAGTTGTTGTTAGGTTGTTTCTAGGTTATTCGCTGTTTTGTTAGGCTTCAGAATTGTCCAGCTTCGCTCTTTCAAGCCTTGCGCAACCTAATGCATGCTTTGCCATTTTTTCTCTTTCTCTTTCTTTCGAGCGATTTCTTTCTTTCTCACGTGTTTCACGTGCTCCACTTCGCTGAGCTGAGTTTTCGTTTAACGTTCGCACCTGCTGTACTCGGAAGTGGTGCTTGCCCAATTGCTGCGGCGCATACCCACTTGAGGAGTCTTGCGCGACGGAGCACAAGTTACCGATAGCTTAAACAGCTTCACAGTAAAGAGAAGAAAAACAGGCGCTTGGTTGTTCATGATGATGATAGTTTTTTGTACACATTGTACACACGAACGTTTTTACGGCCGGCTTAAAGAGCTTCGCTCTTAAAAGTGTGCGCAGCTTGCACTAGTTGTGCAACGTTGGACTAACAACGGCGTAGATTATTAGTATGATCCTAATTAACCCATATATGCCCAAACTCAGAAAAAGTGGCAAAACAATTATCTTTTTTTAGAAAAAGTATACTTCTACTCTCAAAAGAAAGCACAAGTTTATTTACTGCCAGGTAAACGCAACACTGTTTTTCAAGCCGTCCTCTACGTATAGGATACTGAGCATTAGGGGTGTATGTGCGGGTGTGGTAGGCCTTGAAACATTTCACGTGCACACCAACATTGCACTTCTTCCTCTCCATGACGTATTTCATGCAAAGCACGAGTTTGCCCGGAGAAAGCGGCCGGCATTTCACGTGCACTTCTTCCTCTCCATGGCGTCTTTCACACAAAGCACGCGTTTGCCCGGTGAAAGCAGTCGGCACGTGGCAGCATGAAAAGCTAGCAATGTCTAGGCTTGCGCACGTTGAGAATAAGGCCTGCTTGATGTGCTGTAGGAGGCGCTAGTCATCTGCTAAAGAAATAGCGATGTTAGGGTGCATCAAAGAAGCGTCTTATATGTAGGACACTGGGCATATATGGGTTAACATGTTGATTAGCAAGGAGCTAATTACAAATGTTCCAACTGACAAGATCTTTATTACCGTGGTCATGATTAGCAAGGTCTTATTTAGCATAATGTTAATTGGTATGATTCTAATTACCATGGTCTTACTTATCAAAGTCCTCTCTATGTCTCTGTTCCTGTCTGTTTCTCTCTCTGTCTATTTCTTTGTCTCTGTTTCTTTCTTTTTCTTTCTCTGCCTTCTCTTTAGTCTATGTGTACTGCGTTTCTCTTTTGTTTTCTTCAGGAGGCACGCACATTGAAGAAACGCCTACATTTCACATCCACCGTGTCAACCTCAATGGGTGTGTTGGTCACAAGCCTTATTATCCGCCAAATTACAAGGCGATACAGAAAAATGTTCTATAACTATCCTCGTTTCTCGAATGTACGTTGCCAAGAGCAAACTGTCTTTTACAGAAGAGCAGCTATGGTGGAGGTTTGCCGTGTGTTGCTGACAGAAAATTATTACCATGAACCGGCAAGGGCTCAATCACCACCCAAGTGTTCTCTATAGATGGTAAACACGAGAAGCTGAAGGGTAGTGCGCTTCGCCCAATTCCTGGGGCACGTATGCGCTATTAAATTATCATCATGGACAGGCACGCACTCACTCATCGCCCAAGCATTCTTCACACGTGTCACACAGTTAACGAGAGAAGTTTACACTTAATGGAATTTGCCCAATTTCTGTGGCACGTACGCGCTATAGGAATTTCACCACCGAGCTGTTATGGTCGAGGTTTGCCGTGTGTCGTAGATAGAAAAACATCATCATGTACGAGCACGCGCTCAATGACTGCCCAAGCATTCTGTAGAGATAGCTAACAAGAGAAGCGGAAACGCCTCTGCTGTGACCCAGCCTTGCGTGACTTAGTGCACATTGTGCCCATTTTATTTATAGTCAATCCTACCTACGATGAAGCAGAGGACGAATAGAGCGCGTGCCGGCCGAGTTATTGCATCACGTGCATTAGGCGCATCTGCAAGGCAGAGGCCGTACCTGGTCACGCGATCCGGCGGAATGAAGAGCGTAAACAGACACCGAACCGGAAAGAACACGGGGCAATGGCATACTGTCGACTATATCGCTTTATTGTGCGCACATATATCTGCGTAAGAGCAGATATATATGCGCACATGACATGACTCTGCTTAAAGAGAGTCGTGTTATTTCTCTTAGTGCACCCCACTCAAGCTTAGTAGGGTGTAAGCAGTGCAGTTATCATTGATTAAAGTGTTGATTACCACAACCTATACGAAGCAGTCCTGCACCCCTTCTGATCATGCGTGCACAGAGCTTTTCAG
Organism: Rhipicephalus sanguineus; assembly: GCF_013339695.2. Classification (NCBI taxonomy): domain Eukaryota; kingdom Metazoa; phylum Arthropoda; class Arachnida; order Ixodida; family Ixodidae; genus Rhipicephalus; species Rhipicephalus sanguineus. The sequence goes on from NC_051178.1 coordinate 37,232,478, forward strand.
AAGGGACAGTGCAAGCGAACGAACCCGACATCTGGCGGGTCCGTTTCTTCTTGATACAGGGCTCGGCGGGGCGTCCTTTCTTCGACCGGGCGTACTTGAAGTTCGGCTCATCCGGCGCTAAGATCGTACACTTCTGGGGCTCCGACAAACCGTGGACTCAAGTGTACGACTGGTCCAAGTCGCAGGTGCACCCATCCCCAGGCTGCCAGCATAAGCCAGAACACCTGCAGATGTGGTACGTAGGCAGTTACGCACACAACAACTATTAGAAGAGTTAGTTTTGGGTCAGTGGCACCAAAAAAGCCGGACGATTGCAATTGTAACAAAGCCAGCTATGGTCCCTTCGCAAGTTGCTAAGCTTTCTAGAAATCCAGGAGCATGGCGATGGTGTATCCATGCATGCTTTTTTCGTCTTTATTGTTCAATTCATACCCCGTCCTCGAGCTCTGCAGTGTCCGGCAAGCCAGGCCTCTGCATGCCCGTGAATTATTTTCTCTCTTTCTGATGCGTCCAGCCAATCCAAGTCGTCACTTTTCAATCACTCCTACTTCCGTAATTCCTAATTCTGACAATAGGCGTGGGTCACGCCAAATCTAACAATTTGCTAATGCTGCTTACCTTTATATTTTATTTCAAAATATATACAACGTTATATACTGCCTAAACAGAAGGGGCCACAATAGAACGTAACGACACTAGAAGACAAACTTGGGCTGGTTGGTGGTAATTCATTATGGATTTAGCTTTGCCGCGTTAAAGCGTATAATGTTTAGACCGTCATGTATGTTTTTGCTTGTGTTTGATTTTCCTTTTTTTTCGGCTTTATGATACACGTGCAACACTTTGTCATGATTACGTATTTTTATTGATCCTAATTACTCTGCGACGAGGATGCTACGGTGTGTCATGTCACTAGGTCGGTAGCTTTATGTGTGTGTGCATGTGCCTTCGAATGAATTTTTGGTTTAGAGTCGGCGCCTGTGTCGTGTCTTTCTTTGTCCTTGTCTTCTCTGGCGCTATTGTTCTTGCATAAAAAACATAAGGAAGGAAATGGCAGATAAAATTACATATATTCAAAGGCAAGCAAACGTGGAAAAACGTGAAAAAAGACAAATTTTACCTACGCAAAAAGACGGAACACCTATGAATGTAGACACAGACACAAAGCGCTGAACTCACAACCGATTTATCACTTTGAACGCAGGGCCTTTTTATGGCGCGCATCAAAGCAACGGAAAATATTTCTAGAAATGAACCGATGAAAAAGCCTCGTGACAACAGGCTGCCGAAAAGGACGTTCAAGCAAAGGTTAAAAAATCTCAAAAAAAGATCAAGCCCGCCCCCAATATACAAAACGAAAGTACAATATTTATAATTAAACCTAAAGCCGACTGACAACAGCGATAAAACCAAACAAGCCATAGCAGTTACACGAGACAAAGCTAAAAAACGGGGTAAAAAACAGCTACTGAAAAGGCGTGCGCTGTAAATAGTGTACTTGCTTCTCGGAGAGGGGCAGTGAGGGCCGGCTGACACATCTTTCACCAAGCCTCTGAATTTCGGCGGCCTCTAAAATATCTCTAACAATTTGGTCGCCGTGCCTGGCTATGACAGTGCATCCTCCAAAATGCGGGAGCAGCCACAATCACGGCAGTGCATCGCTAGATGACTGCACGCGACCGACCGCTGACATGTTCTGCTGGTGCTCTCTAAGACGGACATTAAGGCACCTACCCGTTTGTCCGACGTAATACTTGCTGCATGACAGTAGCGCAGAGTACACGACTCCTTACTCATTGCTCAGACCGGTGCTCATTTCTGAGCAAACCTTAAAGTATCGAGGTTAACAAAAACTTGGGAAGGCCCGCGTCTGCAAAACGAAGGGCTTGTCTCTTAAGGCTGTCGGTCATGACATGAGAACATGATATTTTTAAGTGCATCAGTGAAACATAGCTTAGCTATGTTTCTCTTGACGAATTCTCAATGCGTGGAGTGATACTGAAGCAAAGGTTTGTTTGCGCGCGGTTCATATATCCAGCAAGTGTGCTGGTCAGTAGATGTTAGTTTAAGGTCTAGAACTCTGATAGTGTTGTCTGTTACCGTTTCATGCGTGATTACGAGTGGGCGCAGAACTTCCTGGAAGAATGTCAATACATCTGCTACGTCGGCATTCCGTGAAGCGCTGACGTCAAATAATACCAAGTAATCGCCTGCAAATCTAAAAAAAATTGAATACGTTAGTGCTCTTTAGGTGCATGGAAATTTGTTTGTCCAGTGAAGCTAAAACTATATCGCTAAGTATGGGTGCAAGGCAGGAACCAATGCACACACCTTGCTTCTGAATTTAAGGGCAGTGCTCCCAACTTATGTAAGTCGCGGGCAGGTAAGAAGCGAGTAACTCTAAAAAAATTGCGAACACATAGCCCAGTGGTGTTCCGAAAATTAACGGCATCAACCTGGTGAATGCTATCTTCAACCCACTTCAAAATTAGATCTTGTGGCAAGGAATAGTACAAATGTTTCAGGTCTACTGAGATAGCAGTGAACATGGCTTTATCGTGTCTGCTAAGGCACTCAACAACCTCTTCTGAATTTCTAATCAAGAAGCGATCTTCAATCACAAGGCATTTCAACTTATCCTGTAAGAGTCGAGCGATATGTTCTTGCCAGGTTCGCTTCTCTGAAACAATGACCCTTAAGGGGCAGTCAGGTTTGTGCGTTTTCGCACTGAGAAACGCCTCTAAATGGCCAAATTTGCTACCCTCAATTGACTCTGCTAATTTCGCAAGTGAAAACCTAGTGCAAAGCTTTTTTGCTAGAAGTTTTAACTTCGCAAGCGACATATCATTCAGAGCAAGAAAGACGTTTGAGATGGCAGTAGCTGCCTTAGATTTGAAATCGGCAATTGAAAACACCGAAAACCCACCCTCCTTGTCAGCAGGCAGCGCACACAAGGATTGTTTCTGTAGGAAAGTCACTACGCAGTGTACAGGTAGCCTCGGCGCGGTAGTCCTAGTCTTGAAGAGCACCCCGACATGTAAGCGCAGCGAGTACGTGGAAGATGGAATCGTTCTACCGGATCAGGCGCACTCGGATTTGGAACTGGGTCTCAAGTAGAGCTGTGCGCCGCCGCCGCCGCTGCAGCTGCGTGTTTTTGCTCACGCCGTTCGCGCCGCCGCCGAAATCCCGAGAGGGATGCCGCCGCCGCGCTATAATTGCGGCGCGCCGCCGTCTGTCTTTTCTTGTAATATGAACGGAGAATCTGGATATAAAATGCATCACCTTTGGAGCTCTTCTCGATGCATGTGTCCATGTAATGACTGTCCAGCCGCCGCTGATTGGCGGGAGCTCGGCGAGCAGCGCGCCCTCTGTTTCCAGTTCTTTTCTCATATTGACATCACGAAGCTTTCTCGGCTCCCGACGCAAATGAGAGGAACAGAATGCGCTTCAACCTTGCGTTTGAACGTTGGAGAAAAAAAAATTAGGAGGGAGCGCGCCTAGCGTCCACAAGCCAACCTCCTCCGACGCCGCTCCCCCCTTGTACTTCATGCTCCGGTCAAAATTCCCAGCATGCTCCTGTTTCATTCTTTATGGCCGGGGAGTTGCAGCTGAGGAGTTATTCTCGATGTGTCATCCTAGTGGACTGTCCATTTCGGCTGCCGCTGATTGACTGGAGTTCGGCAAGCAGCGCGCCCCCTGTTTCCATTTCGTCTTTCGTAACGTCATTAGGCATCACGAAGCTTTCACAACTCTCGACACAAATGAGAGGGACGGACTGGTCCGCCGCGGTGGAACAGTGGTTATGGTGCTCAGCTGCTGACCCGTATTTTAACGTCCTCGACTTGAGCTTGCACACTTCTGGTGAGTCTGTCGAAGCAGCAGTAAGGTTCTTCTTCAGTTTTGTGTAGTACATCAATACAAGGGGCAGCGTTACTACTTTGTCCTGCTCAAGCTTTTCGCTGGCCTCCTTGAAGGGCTCCAAGAATTTGATGACCTCCGTCAACAAGGCCTTATTGAAGTCTTCCAAGAGTAGATTTCCCCTTGAATACAGGAGGTTCTCTATCGCATCGTACTGAGTTAGCACCGACTTGATGAAGGCGAGCTTCGAATTTCACCGGGTGCATATCTCCTGGCACACACCTTGTGGTAGCTGGCTCGTCAGTCCGCTTTGTTTTAAAAAAGTCCCGACAGCATTCACTTTTTGCAGCTGTTCCAAAAGGTCGGGAAGTTCCTGAGCGAGGTACCTAGCTGTCATCAAACGCGTTCCGAAGAACGGTGTTCAAGACGTGCGCACAGCAGTTCATCCTCGCATACGGACGCAGCGTGCTAATTATGTTGGCACCTTGGCCTGTCACGAACACCACATTGCTCAACATGCCTTCATCAATACCCAACTTAGCGCTCCTTCGTACAACCTCTTTACGGATGTTCTCTCCCGTTTTTCTCTAGGAGAAAAGTCGCTAGTGAACAGAACAAGGCTCCTCAGTTCCCATTTCACACTTAAGTAATGCGCCGTTGCAGTGATATAGGCTACTTTCTTGTAGTAGTCGGTCCACATATCAAGGGTCATCGAGCAGCGACCTTCCTTCATCGCTGACTGGATCTCAGGCACCACCGCTTCTCGGAGTTCGTTTGCAACTTCGGATACCCTGCGAGACACCGTCGTGGGATGCGGATATGCTCCCGTACTTGGTACCGATAGCAATCAGTTCGTCGGCAACCTTTAAGAATCCGTCGTCGCAAACAACATTCAAATGTCTGGGCCGCATACATTTTGCGCACCACTTGACGCAAGCAGTCGTCAGATTACCCATAACGGTAGATGAAACCTGGGGTTTGTTCTCTGTGAAGAACGAGGAAATGGCAGTGGTGTCATCTGCTGCCTTGCACTTCTGGCGGTTCAGATGCGACGTTTCTGTCTTCCCGCCATCATATGCGAAGAAAGCTTTGCAGCTATTGCACTGCACATGTCCTACTGGTGATAGGGTGTGCACGTCAACAACTTCCGACCTGGCTTTTCCTAACTTGCTTGGAGACAAGCTTTAGCTTCCCGACAGCGAGCATATCTCTCAGTACAGCTGCATTCATGGTGCCGCGTGTAGAGGAGACAAATTACCAACTACATAACGCCAGGTAACCAACACATTAAAAGCATCAGTGCGCTCTAACCTAGCTACGACACAACATTCAAAGCCTTTCTCTTTTTCTGTAGATGGCGACATGGGTCTTACGTTACACACACAGCAGTTCCTTGCAGGAGGTTCCTTATGGGTGGGCCACGCTCTGGGCATTCTCCGCCTAGCCGGGTGTCGCCTAGCAACGGAGGCCGTCTCTTATTCTTAGGCGCTTCTTCCTTCGCGCGCGTCTTATTTCTGCTCACGTGTGAGGAGTTAGCAAAATCTTGCAGTGGTCGCTGCAAGGCGGCAGGTCCTTCATTTTCCGGATGGCGCGAATTACACGCGCTTGCTCCTTGAGATGGTTCAGGTGTGCGCCTTGAGCAAGACAGTTACAAACTTACGATGTCTGGGACAAGTTATGTCCCTTTAATTCCCTCACTGCCTAAGCAAAACTTAATATGACGCTTTGAAGGTGATTTAAAGCTTACACACGCCTTAACATCAGCAATTCGACCAGAAGGATAGCTACATATATTTGTGTCTACAACTCTATAGGCGCAACGAAGGACGCGAGCATCAAATATCTTTGTTTACTTAGAGATTGTACCGTATGTGGCAACCTCAACTAAAAGACCGAAATCTTTATTCCTCCCATGGGAACAACCGCGGTTGTTCCCATGGGAAAAAAAGAGGATGACCTTATTTTTAGGTCTGGCGTTCCCGTGCCGCCAGTTTCCCACAGGGTGGGTGCCCTCCCAAGCGACTATGAACTTCGTTCTGCCGAGCACCAGGCCGCAAGTGCGCTTGTACCTATTTTACCGGTAGATACCCAGCGGCAGCAATTCTCTGCCTCCCACAGCAGCGGCGGATGCTCAACTCTTTCACCAAGGCTGTGGTGGGTTAAGGTGCACCCAGGGGCCCTTACAGAACCTTATGGGGCCACCTTTCCAGATGAGTACCCATTAACAACCGAGCGCCAGGTAGGTGTACTCCTCTACCCCCTTGGAAAAACCGGTGGATTCCCGGTCGGCACTAGAAATCGAACCCGGTACCCCCCGCGTTGGAAGCGGACGCTCAACCACGTAGCCACCGCTGCGGTTCCCATTGTTAGTGCTGCTATTATTGCGATAGCAATTATATGGACAGTCTCAACGGATTTTCGCCGTCTGCCGTCGCCGTCATGTCCTTCCGGTATAAAGTACAAATCGATAAAATCCCCCCGCGCATCGCATGTTCTACCGCGGCTAAAAGCGCGCGAGCGGGGACGACGAACGCGGCCGAAGCAGAGATCAAACGAGCCGTCCCGTTTTCGTCGCTCGAAGGGTGCATGCGATAACATCACCCCTCTCGGGAGGCCTGCCGTCGAAGCAGACAGGAAACGCCACGCCCATCATTAACGAGCATGAAAAAAGACGCGACGGGAGGGGGGGGGGGGAGTGTCGCGCAAGGAGCTTTGAACTTTGAATCTAAGGGAGCGGTCGCGATCGCTGGCGCGCGCGCTATCTCGAAAGCCATCACAGCGGGCGGCTCGTATACCCTTCTACGTGCTGCGCTCTCAACGCGAAGTGACTACGCGGAGAGCATCGCTCCCTGGAGCGGCCGTATTCTCTTGCACCAGCGTTTTGTAGCTACGCCAGATCGGATACAAAACAGTTAGCTGCCAGCCTCACTTCAATTTGTTGCTATCGCATTCATTGCTTCGCCTCTGCGGTGAAACTGAGTTTTTTTACGCTGGTGCACATGTATTCACCTTCGGTCGTATGATTTTGTCCTATCAGGCCATCCATATATATATATATATATATATATATATATATATATATATATATATATTGTCGCGACGTCAAGAGAGAGGTCGTAATACACAGATCAAGAGAACAGCAGGTCGGTATTTTAATACCGCGCGCAGTGAGCTCTTCTTTTACCCTTTCTATCTTCGGCGCACAGCATATGCCCATTTGTGTTGTCGTCGGTCTTATCACCTGCACGTGGCAATATATATATATATATATATATATATATATATATATATATATATATATATATATATATATATATATATATATAGTAACGAAGAGGAAGTACTCCGGCGCAAAGGCAGCATCATCGAGTGTGCAGCAGAGGCTCGAGCTAGCGAATTGTTCTCTGTGCATTGTGCGACCAGCGACCAGCTACACACTCAATATATCGCCTTTATATTTGGTGGAGGTGCGGGGTAACGTTCCCTCTACCGTCCTCCTACCATCCTGGATCTCCGTTCTCGGCGGTTACCTTCTGCTATGCCGGACGCCAACCAGCAGACGCTTCCATCGCCACCTGCCACCTGTCCTGGCACTGTTCCGCAGCGAGAGCCTCCAATCTTCAGCGGAACAGACGACAACGACGTTGAAGATTGGCTATCGACTTACGAACGGGTGGGCGCTCTAAACAAATGGACGGACGCGGACAAGTTAACACGCGTGTCGTTCTATCTCGCGGGCGTGGCCAGTCTTTGGTTCAAGAACCACGAGGGAGACGTCAGGACATAGCCGTTGTTCAAAACGTCAATCACGGCAGTATTCGACCGACCCGCCGTCCGAAAAGTCCGAGCCGAGCAGCGTTTGCGCACACGCGCACAAGAGACAGGTGAAACGTTCACCAGCTATATCGAAGACGTTGTCGACCTGTGCAGACGCGTGAACGCTGCCATGACGGAATCTGAAAAAATCAAGCACATAATGAAAGGGATTGATGATGACGCTTTTCAGATGCTGCTGGCGAAGAACCCGATCACAGTCAACGACGTTATTAGCTTGTGCCAGAGCTATGATGAATTGCGGAAGCAGCGAGCTCTGACAAGACGTCCTCCCGCACACGATTTGGCATCACTGTCGAGTCTGACCAACGGCCACGACAACGCGTCGCTGATAGCCGAAATCAAAGCCCTTGTCCGCGAAGAAGTCGCGCGACAGCTCTCTCTGGTGCCCTTCACTCAGGAACCTACCACAACACTACCATCGTCCCTCCGTGGCGTTATTCAAGGAGAGGTCGCTGAGGCGCTGCCAGCTGCCCGCGAGCAAAACCTTGTGGCTGCTCCACACACATACGCTGCGGTTGCTGCCATGCCCACTCTCAAAGCACCTGCACCACCATTCCAGCATTCTCAACCACCCACCTCCTGATCACTGGGCCAGTACAGCCGCCACCAACCCGTGGCGCACGCTCGACAATCGTCCGATATGCTTCGCATGTAGATGCGGACACGTCGCAAGGTACTGCCGCCGCCGGGTTCAAGCCACTGATGACAACCCCCCAGAGCCCTACTTCCCATTTGACTCAAACGCGCATTACGCTCCCTCCGGCTGATCGCCGCCCCAGAATGGAACATCTTCGCTCGCCCTCTCCTCGCCGCCGCTCGCTTTCTCCTATGCGTCGACGGCCCGCACCTACCGACGAGGGAAACTAGACGACGCAGTTCCCGAGGCAAGAACTGCGCAAGTTTCGGTTTGCCCAAGTCCCCATTCTTGTCCTGCCAATGTTATTGATGTATGTGTCGAAGATGTCGCTACAGTCGCTCTTATAGATACCGGTGCTGCTGTTCCTGTCATCGACGCTGGATTTTGCCGCGCACTTCGTAAAGTCACGACGCCTCTCTCCGGACTGTCGCTTCGTACAGCCAGCGCTCAGCCCATTCAACCGACCGCAGTCTGCACAGCCCGTGTGACCATTCAGGGCGTTCTGTGCACGATAGAGTTCATCGTTCTTCCATCGTGCTCTCATGCCATTATCTTAGGATGGGACTTTCTGTCGCGCCACAACGCCGTAATCGACTGTGCTCGGGCAGAGGTTGAATTATGCTTATTCGATGACCCAGCCTCCGTCGACCCTCAATCTTCCGCTTAAATGTCGTCCGTGACGACACCAGTCTCGTGCAGCGCCATATCCGACGGGACGGTCTTCACGCTATCCCACATCTTCGTTACCCGACGAGACCTTCCGTTGCCTTTTGCTGCTCTTGACCTTGTCGAAGGTTTCACCACGATGCCCATTTATAATCATCACTCATCACCGCTGTCCTTGTTTTGTCACGAATGCCTTGAGACGGTCAACTCCTCACGAATCATTTCCGTCCCCGATGAGGTGTCTTCTACGGCCGTCTGTGAACTGGGTGCCCTCTCCGCGCCTGACCCAGCATCTACAGATATATTTCGACCATTCATCGCCGAAGGTTTGACACCTTCGCAGCGATCACAGCTTCTCGCCATCCTTCAGCACTACCGTCCTTCTTTCGACATTGCACAAACATCTCTACGTCGTGCCGTAGCAGTCGAACACCACATCGACACTGGTTCTCACTCACCGCTGCGGCAACGTCCATATCGCGTATCCGCTACGGAACGCCGCGTCATTGCCGACCATGTCGATGACATGCTCCGCCGAGGCGTCATTCGACCTTCAGAGAGCCCATGGGCGTCTCCGGTAGTACTCGTCACAAAGAAAGACGGTTCTATCCGTTTTAAAGACGATAGTCTTTCTTGGGGAACTTAAACTCAGAAATTTTGGTCTGCCTTTCTGTCTGTCGGCACATCCCTCGATTCAGCCACTCGGCCAAAGTTGAACCACTTGCCCAAGGGCCAGCCATCGTGAACGGCTGACTAGGTTCATACTTGTGTACATTGTTGATCAAAAAGCAAACATTACGCATATCTGAGGCGCAACATCACTAGGTAAGTATTAGGTGGTGTGTTCCTTTAATAGAAAATACATAGATACGTAATTCTAGAGACCCTAGTTTCTTAAGCTGCGCTGAAAATGCGACTGCGCCGAAACTTGGCTTCCTCCGTGCCCTCTGCACGAGCTCATTGTTGTGTTTCGGTTTCGGTTCAGTATTGCACTGTACGAATGCCATGTGGCGCCGCTCTGGCATTCCTGCTTTACCCAGGCGACGTGAATCTAAAAGAGGGTGTGGAGAGTACTCGTTGAGTGCGGACGTTTCTTCTGCTTCGGCGCTTCGCGCCAAACCGTGTGTTCGGGCTGGCTGGCGTCCCCGCCGGCCGCGTTGGTCACCGCCGGTCTTCGCGTGCTGCTGCGCCGGGACTACCAGCCCGCAACACAGCATTCACGTTTCCCGACGTATTGCCAAATGGCGTTCATATCTCACGCAGCGCCTCTTCTATCGTCTTTAGACGACATTTGCAGCGAAGCACGCAGATACGCGGCCAATTTTTTGCGTCGATTTCCGGCGATTGAACAAGATCACGCTGAAGGATGTCTATCCACTGCCGCGCGTTGACGATGCTCTGGACTGTTTACAGGGTGCCGAATTCTTTTCCTCGTTAGATTTGTGGTTAGGCTACTGGCAGGTGCCGATGGCGGAGGGCGATCGCCCAAAAACCGCTTTTGTTACGCCAGACGGATTGTATGAATTCACCGTCATGCCTTTCGGACTTTGTAACACGCCTGCTACGTTCGAAAGAATGATGGACACTGTTCTGCGTGGTCTCAAATGGAAGATCTGCCTGTGCTACCTCGATGACATCGTAGTCTTCGCCCCTGACTTCGCAACACACTTGTGCCGCCTTCAGAACGTCCTTACTTGCTTGACCAACGCCGGTTTGCAATTAAACCTTAAAAAATGTCGATTTGCCATGCGTCAACTCATCATTCTAGGCCACGTTGTATCCAAGGACGGCATTCTCCCGGATCCCGAGAAATTGCGCGCTGTCACTGCGTTTCCTAAACCTACTACAATCAAAGAGCTGCGCAGTTTCATTGGCTTATGCTCGTATTTCCGGCGATTCGTTCGAAACTTTGCGTCCGTTATATCACCTCTCACACAACTCCTCGGCGACAGTAAAGATCTATCATCGTGGTCCCCTGCCTGCGACGAAGCTTTCACCACCTTGCGACGGCTTCTCACGACGCCACCCATTCTTCGCCATTTTGACCCTCAAGCTCCAACTGAGCTCCATACCGATGCCAGCGGTGTAGGCCTGGGTGCTGTGCTCGCACAGCGTCAACCTGGCCACACAGAATACGTTGCGGCATACGCGAGTCGCACACTTACCAAGGCACGGACCAACTACAGCGTCACAGAAAAGGAGTGTGTGGCCATCGTATGGGCGCTTGGCAAGTTTCGCCCATATTTATATGGCCGTTCTTTTGACGTCGTGACCGACCACCATGCGCTGTGCTGGCTTTCGACGTTAAAAGACCCATCTGGCCGCCTTGCTCGCTGGGCGTTGAAAATCCAAGACTATGACATACGCGTGCTTTATCGTTCAGGACGGAAACATGCTGACGCTGACGCGCTTTCCCGTTACCCTCTCTCCCTGACCGCCACTGATGAATCCGCCTGTGAGAGCATTTGTCATATCTTGACTTTGACAACATTGCTGTGGAGCAACGCAACGACCCGTGGACTGCGTCTCTTCTCGACCTTCTCCCCGACACCTCTAAAGTCCCAACATCGCGAACGCTCCGGCGCCAAGTTCCGCACTTTGCGATTCGCGACAAGCTCCTCTATCGACGCAACTATGCACTAAAAGGTCGCCAGTGGTTGCTCGTCGTCCCGCGGGCCTTGAGGTCGGAGATCTGTTTCTCTTTTCACGCTGACCCACAGTGTGGCCACGCAGGAATCTTCAAGACGTACGAAAGACTGCGACACCGTTACTACTGGCGTGGCATGTATACCTTCGTCCGCAACTTCGTCCGCTCTTGCCGCGAATGTCAGCGTCGAAAATCTCCACCGCACGTCTCCTCCGGTGAACTACAGCCTCTGCCTTGCCCTTCCCGACCTTTCGATCGGGTCGGTATAGATTTTTATGAGCCGCTTCCATTGACTCCTACCGGCAACAGGTGGATAATAGTTGCAGTCGACCACTTAACACGCTATGCCGAGACTGCTGCTATTCAAGGTGCTACAGCACAGGATGTCGCCACTTTCATACTGCGCCGTTTTGTGCTGCGTCATGGAGGTCCTCGAGAACTCCTCAGCGACCGTGGCCGTGCCTTCTTATCCGAGGTCGTTGAAAAACTGCTCGCTGAGTTTGCTGTTGTACATCGCAAATGCACCGCTTATCATCCACAAACAAATGGTACTGTAAGCACATTTATCGTACTTCATCGTTCTCACTTGTACATAACCATCATGATCGCCATTGGGTTGGTTGGTTGCTGTTCTGAGCCGAGGCAGACATCGCGGAATAAACGCTGCTGCTGGCCCTGCCTGGTGAAGTCTTCCTGCGTCTTTCAGAGTGGTGGAGGTGCGGGGTACCTGCTCCACCCTCGTCTCCTCAGTGGCGTCCGTCTCGTCCTGTTTGTTTTTACTGCGGTATCCGAGGCCACATATCTCGTTACTGCCGTCGCCGCCAGCAGGATGAACGACGAGGCTATGCTGAGTTCGAGCGGGACCGGTTTCGAAGACCCGATCATTATGGTCCAGACTCCTACCCATTCACGCAGTACCGGTCTCCGTCTCCTCCAGCGTCCCCGCGTCAACATCAGGACTACCGCTCCTCCAGACGACGCTCTCCATCACCCTACCGCCGCTCGGCATCGCCGCTTCGCCCCCTCTCCCGCACTCTTGAACCACATTCGGAAAACTAAGGATTGCAGTTTTTGGAGGGAAAACTGCGTCCCGTCGATCATCAAAAATGCCTCCCGTTTCCCCGGCTAACCTGTTGTCAGTGACTATTGAAGGTGTTCCTGTGCAAGCGCTTGTTGATACCGGTGCCGCTACTTCTGTTATACGTAGTGACTTGTGCTCGCGGCTCCGTAAAGTCAGAACACCTTATGTGGGACCTGTGTTGCGTGGCGCAAATAACGTACTCATACAACCTGATGGACAATGTACGGCTCGCGTTTTCATCGACGGCATACGTCACCACATCGAGATGATTGTGCTACGCACGTGCGTTCATGAACTTATCCTGGGTTGGGACTTCCTACATTCTGCCTCCGCTGTCATATCATGTAAAGAACACGTCGTTCACATCACGGATACATCGGATGCATCTGTGTCAGCCCCGCCTTCATTGATCTTCAACTTGGCTGTCGCTGAAGACTGTGTTTTGCGCCCTGGTCATGAACACGTGGTAGCTGTTGCATCTAGCCAAGTAGCCGATGGTGACGCCCTAGTTGCCCCTGCTCCTCGCTGCACCTCTCGTGGAATTCTCGTCGCCTCCTGTCTCCTCCGGTTGTCCCATGGCCGCGCGCTTCTGCCCATTTGCAACACAACTGCAGAATCTATGAGCTCTCAGGAGGCGATGCGGAGGACGTATTGTGAAGAGAGAGTGAAAGTGGGCATCGGGACAGCGCGTCGGCATCATGATGACATTTGCCAGACTTATATGTGATGGTAAAGTCATACTCTTGCAAGCGCAGGACCCAGCGCCCTAGACGTCCTGACATATTCTTCATCGAGGACAACCAACACAGTGCGTGATGGTCTGTGACGATAGTGAAGTGCCGACCGTAGAGGTACGGGCGGAATTTCTGTATCGACCAGACAATAGCCAGGCATTCCTGCTCCGTGATCGTGTAGTTCCTCTCCGCTGTCGACAGAGTCCGGCTGGCGTATGCCACAACCTGCTCTTTAGAGGCGGCATCACGCTGCAAAAGTACTGCTCCAATACCTTGCGCACTTGCGTCAGTGTGGAGGATAGTAGGCGCGCTCTCGTCAAAGTGGCGAAGCACTGGTCCGGAATTCAGGCGTTCTTTAAGGACTTCAAATGCGATCTCGCAGTCTTCGGACCAAGCGAAAGGAGCACCAGCGACTAATAGCTTATTTAGGGGAGCCGCTATAGTCGCGAAGTTGCGTATAAAGCGGCGAAAGTATGACGCCAGGCCAAGAAAACTGCGCAACGTCTTTTGGGTGGAAGGCCGAGGAAACTGCAATACAGCGGCTATCTTGTCGGGATCTGGCCGGACTCCGTCTTTGGAAACGACGTGACCGAGGACTTTTATACTTTTGCTGGCAAACATGCACTTTTTGGTATTTATCTGAAGGCCAGCGTTTGAAAGGCACTGAAGTACCTCGTCTAATCGTTGAAGGTGTTGGGCAAAGGTAGATGAAAACACAACAATATCATCTAAATAACAGAGGCAGGTCTTCCATTTTAGGCCACGAAGAACAGTATCTATCATGCGCTCAAATGTTGCCGGAGCGTTGCACAGGCCAAATGGCATTACGTTAAATTCGTAGAGCCCATCCGGCGTAGCAAAGGCGGTTTTCTCTTTGTCAGCCTCATTCATAGGGATTTGCCAATACCCCGATCGTAGGTCAAGGCTGGAAAAATACTGCGCTCCTTGTAGTGTGTCCAAGGCGTCATCTATTCGAGGCATAGGATATACATCCTTGCGCGTGATCTTATTTAGCGCTCGATAATCAACGCAGAAACGAACGGAGCCATCTTTTTTCTTCACTAAGACGACCGGAGAAGCCCAGGAACTGGAAGATGGCCGTATTATCTTGCGTGATAGCATATCATTAACTTGTTCTTCAATGACTTTTCTTTCCGATTGTGAGACACGATAAGGCCGACGGCGTATAACACCAGAACCATCCGTTTCAATGCGGTGTACGGCCACGGTAGTCTGACTCAGTGTCGTGGCACAGCTATCGAAGCAGGCCTTATGCTTAGCTAAAAGCGCCAATAACGCTGTGGATTGTGCAGAGGTTAGATCGGAGCCGATTACTGCTCGGAAAGGGGAAGAACTCGCACCTGACGTGGGTACTGACGATGAAGACGGGCAAAGTGCTGCAATGGAAGTCAGTGGAGATGCGTCTATCGTCGCTACAGTACTACAGAGCGCTTTAATAGAACTCTTGGTGACATGCTCGCTATGTACGTCACACCTGATCACTCTAATTGGGACCTAGTTCTTCCATTTGTAACCTACGCCTACAATACCGCGACGCAAGCTACGACTGGTTTCTCCCCTTTTTACCTCCTTTACGGTCGTCACCCTTCACACACCAGTGACACCATTCTTCCCTATATACCGGACACGTCCGAGTGCCCGCCGTTCTTGGACGGCGCCAGACAAGCAGAAGAGTGTCGCCAGCTGGCCCGCCGCTTTACCTCCGATGACCAGAACCGCCAAAAAGCAATCCACGATGCCCAGAACTCGACTCCCGTTTTTCTTCCGGGTGCCCTTGTGTGGCTGTCAGTGCCGCATCGCACACCAGGGCTCTCTTCCAAACTTCTTCCTAAGTACGATGGGCCATACCGCGTTTTAGAATAGACTTCTCCAGTGAACTACCTTATTGAGCCTCTCACGCCGCCGTCTGACCTGCGACGTCGTAACCGCGAGGTTGTACACGTTCACAGACTCAAGCCGTATCATGGTTCTACGGTCCCTGCAGACGACTAGTCGCCAGGATGGCTCTTTTTTTTCAGCGGGGCAATTGTAACGAAGAGGAAGTACTCCGGCGCAAAGGCAGCATCATCGAGTGTGCAGCAAAGGCTCGAGCTAGCGAACTGTATGTTCTCGGTGCATTGCGAGACCAATATATATATATATATATATATATATATATATATATATATATATATATATATATATATATATATATATAATATATATATATATATATATATATATATATATAATGTTATATGCCTCTTACCTAGAGGACGAAGAAGAGGAGGACGGGTTCGTTGCTGCTTTCGCCATCTTGGTTGTCTCCCCGATAACTGTGATTGTGTTAAAACTGTAAATACAGCCTTCTTCTGTCGTCTCTCCGTAACATCTTTGGTGGAGGTGCGGGGTATATCCGAAGCATACCACGGAACTTCGCAGCTGGCGTCTCCTTGGGCAAATCGATCATGTCGACAGGCAGGCCCGTTCATCCAGCCCCCGCTGCGCTAACTGAACCTAGCCACGTCGTTGTGACCCATCTCCGAGACCCATCTCCGTAACAATGTGTATATATATCTATACATATATATATATATATATATATATATATATATATATATATATATATATATATATATATATATTATATATATATATATATATATGATACTGTTTTTCTATTTTCTTTGCTAAGCTTAAAGGGACCGACAACAATTTTCATGGTGCCCATTTTCTTCAGCGCAACGCAAAGCTTACCGGTGAAGGTGTCTACTCACAGAACGGTAACGTGGAAAACGCTGTGAAACATTCGTAATAAGAATTTTACAATCTGCGGGGAATATGAAGTCGTAAACACAAGTGACAACTCATGCTACAAACAGTGAGAGCGAGAGCGGTTCGTGTTCGAGCGTGGCGGTTTGCCGCGCATGCGTGCACTCCGCGCGCATGCGCCGGGGCTCGACATGTTCCACTGGTTACCGCGAAGGCAGCGCCGCTTCTCACCGTGCAACTCCTTTTATCTCATAAGCAGCACAAGATAGAGCGGGGATAGATAATAATATGCATACTGTAATTTTCAGGGCTAATTATGGCACGCATCACAGCATCAGACTACGTACAGCAAAAAGTGATCGACTCCATACCAGCTTCAAAGCTCTTTCGCTAGGCTGCGCCACGTACCGGTTCTTGGTACTTTTAAACACAATTTAAACATATAAATCCTACTGACAAGGCGGGAAGGATGCTGAAATTTGTCACTATATTTTAGTGTCGTGTTATTTTTGCCAGGATCTAATCACACGTGGTGACCAGTTGTCGGTCCCTTTAACTGAGAGCCAGTTCTTTGCCCGTATCACTTTAGCTTGGCACAGAATGCCTTGGACCATGCATTGCATAACGTTCGCGTGTGCTCGAAGGCCCGACTTAGGCCTTTTATTGAGCGGGCCCGAGTCCGGCCCGGCCCACAGCCTGAAGCCCGGGCCCGGCCAAGGCCCGCACTTTCAAGCCCGAGCCCTGCCCGGGCCCGCCGGAAGACGCTTCGGACGGCCCGGGCCCGTGCAGTGCTCTACTCCGTTGATTCAAGAGCGCTCACTAGATGGCGCGCCGCCGCTCAGGCGGCTCTGCTCTCGGCGCGTGCTCTAATTTGATAGGAGACCGCTAGAGGGTTGCGCCTTAGATAATGCATAGTAAAAAACAGCGCGAAAACACAAGGACGAGGCAGATGAAACAGGACTAGCGCTGTGATAGCGCTCGCTTAGATAGCGCTCGCGCTTGGCGCGCTTCCTTTCTCTTTCGCCGCACATCACTCAGTGCACTTCGCTACCGCTACTCATCATGAACACCGAAGACGCCAAGGCAGCAACGCGGAGGGCTAGCGATGCCGCAGCAGCGCCGGCTCGCCGCCAAGATCCTGAGGTGAGAGCTCGCGAGGCCGAAGAGAGACACCAGCGCCGACAGCAAGCACAAGCCACTACCAGCACAGAGGCGGCAGCCGCAGCGAGGGCTCGCTGCTGTCGCCGCCATTATACAAAGCCACTATACAAAGGAAAAACGTTCCCCTGAGATTACGCGATCCGTAAATAAGCTCTTGAACAAAATGTATATACTGTATCAATATGTAAATTTGTGTATATAGTGCATCGATATGTAAATAATAAACATTGTGTATATGAAATCACACAACTCTCGTGTCACTTCTTTATATTGCAACGAAGATGCGCGAGCGTACGGGGCGCGGAAGAAGAAGAGTAGTGCAGCCGGCGGTTGGGTGAACCGGACTAGGCCTTTCTCAGAAGTACGCTGCTCTTTCCCAACGCCATTTCACCTCATATGTAAATAAACACAATCACTCGTAACAGTTTGGAGGAAGGTGCCGGGTACATCGATCTAGACGACCCAGCTCTACCAATTTTGCGACGGAGCAGACGCTTGGCAGGCTTGCCACCGCAGCTACCAGACATGGAGGACGCAGGAGCAGGCCATAACAACCTCGCCGCTGATGAGCAACACGCTCACCCGCCAGGACAAGCTGGCTGCAGCACGTCGGAACGTCAACCAAGGACCTTTTCGGGGCAGCCGGATGACGATGTTGAGGATTGGCTCAAGCACTACCAAAGAGTGAGTCGCAGCAACCGCTGGAGCAATGCTAAGCAGCTCGAGAACGTGGTGTTTTTTCTCGTTGGCACCGCGTCTCTTTGGTTCTACAACCACGAGAGTGCATTGACCACATGGGACATTTTTGTGGACGAGCTGAAGAGGTGTTTTGGTGACTCGACTGGTAAGGTCAAGCAGGCGGAGCAAACGCTTTCACGCAGAGCTCAGTTACCTGGCGAAACATGCACCACCTACACGAGGCCGTCTTGAAGCTTTGCGGAATCGTGAGTGTGACCATGTCTGACGAAGATAAGGTAGGTCATCTCCTCAAGGGAATCGCGGAAGACGTGTACAATTTTCTTATCACTAAGGAAGACCTACACACACCTTCCGACCTAAGGAAACACTGCCGAGCGTTTGAAGCGCTAAAGAGGAGGAGAATCCTACCGAAATTTGGACGTCTTGACAATGTGCCCACGATTGCAAGTGTCAACCTTCCATCGCAGGACGACATCTCTTCGATTATAAGACGAGTGGTTAAGGAAGAACTTGCTCAACTGCAAGCTGTGGACACCGCCGGTGTCTGCCATCAGTGTGCATTCGACCAACGCCCCCATGAACCACCGGTACCTCGGATGCGTCAGTGCTACTTTGAGCCTCGCCCGAATTACACCGATCGGTTCGAACGAAGGAGTGAACGGCCACTCGAAAACCAGGAACGCAGGCAAGCTGCATCACGGCGATTTACTCCTCAGCCGCCATCTCCCGGCTTTTATCAACCAACGAGGTCTACCTCGCCGGAGACGACTAGACGCGACACCCGTACTTGCTACAACTGCGGGCTACCTGGACACATCGCTAGGTACTGCTACCGTCGCCAGCAGCGAGCTCCGCGATTCAACGTGTACACGCCCTATGTGCCTGCTGGCGAGTCTCGACCCTTTCAGAGCTCTTTCCAACGGCAACACGCAGCACGTGCTGACTCGCCTTGCTCCGACCGCAGCGTTACCCCACCACCCGCACGCCAACAGCGATCCCCGTCCCCGCGTCGCCGCTCGGGGACGCCACCACCACTGGGAAACTAACTGGTGCGACCGATGGGGGCGAGGCCGCAAAATCATCTTCCGCGAGACCCCCTTGTGTTGTAATGGTTGAGAACAAAGTGAGTGTTTTTGTAGACAATGTGAGTACTGTTGCATTAGTTGATACCGGTGCTGCAGTTTCTATAATGAGGATGTCTTAAAAATCGCCTTGGGACGAAAGTAATGTTTGCTTGGAATCGGAGTACTACGTTCCGCGGCGTAGGGGGAGAAACGTTGAGCCCGGTTGGTGTTTGTTCTGTTTTACTTTCTGTAGGAAATCAAACGTTTAGAGCTGAACTAACGGTGCTTGCACGTGCGACCCACGACGTCATTCTAGGTATAGATTTTTTGCGTGAATGTGGTGCCACTCTGGATTGTGGTAGTGGTGGGATTATTTTTCGTACCGTGTTGCCCTCTCCATTGACAGAAGATACCGTTGATGACAGCTCGGACGTGTTTTCCGTGTCTCAAGACGTCTGTTTGGTCCCGCATACCGCAATGTTTGTGCGCGTAAACTCTTCACGTTCTTGTGCGGGTTCTTACTACGGTTTAGCCAAGCCGAACTTCAGTAACGCACTTAAGAAAAACGTTATTGTGCCTCGTTGCCTCGTGCTCGCCGTCGATGGTTGTGCCGATTTGTGGACTGTGAACGTTTCCGCGCAGCCCATATCTCTGCCTGCAGGACTTAAATTTGCAAGCTTTTAAGAGCAAAGTACTCTTACCATACGGTCACTTGAACTGTCGGCGGCCGTAAAGAAACCCCACGCCAATTCGTACCCCGACTATTCTGCCGGCATTGACCGTATGATCAACAAGTCGCTTTTTTCAACTGAACGGTCTCTGCTGCAGGAGGTGCTCGCAGGCTACGCCTCAGTCTTTGACTTTGCCCAAGACGAGACGTCTACCGTTACGCCACCGTCTTCACGTACGCAACACCGCATCTATACAGGCCAAGCACCACCAATACGCCAGAAGCCCTATCGCGTATCGCCTTCCGAAAGGAAAGTCATCGCTGAGCAAGTTGAAGACATGCTAAAGAAGGGCGTCATACAAGAATCGTGTAGTCCGTGGGCAGCTCTTGTCATTCTAGTCAGGAAGAAGGATAATTCATGGAGATTCTGCGTAGACTATCGTCGCCTAAATGCCATTACAAAAAAAGACGTCTACCCTTTGCCACGTATAGATGACGCCGTGGACTGCCTGCATTCTGCCTCCTATTTTTCTTCTGTTGACTTGCGTTCTGGGTATTGGCAAATTCCTATGCATCCCTCAGATAAAGAGAAGACGGCCTTCGTAACACCAGATGGTCTTTTTGAGTTTAACGTTATGCCCTTTGGTTTGTGCAATGCTCCAGCGACATTCGAGAGATTTATGGATACAGTACTCCGTGGACAAAAATGGAAAATTTGTATGTGCTATTTAGATGACGTGATTATCCACGGAAAGACTTTTCAAGAGCATAACCACCGCTTGTCACTTGTGCGTGAATGCTTACGCGAAGCTGGCCTTGTTTTAAACTCAAAGAAGTGCCATTTTGGAGAACGTCAAGCCCTCGTATTAGGCTTTCTCGTGGATAAAGAAGGCGTACGACCAGACCCACAGAAGACCGCAGTGGTTCGCAACTTTGAGCAACCACGAACAGTGAAGGACCTACGAAATTTGCTGGGTCTGTGCTCATATTTCCGCCGATTTATTAAGAACTTCGCACAACTTGCCTCCCCACTGACGTCCCTTCTTCATAAAGACACACCGTACTTGTGGGATGATAAATGTGAGGCTGCATTTCAACAGCTGAAGTTCTTATTGACTTCAGGACCCATCCTGAAGCATTTTGATCCTGACGCTTTCACTGAACTTCATACTGATGCTAGTGGCCTAGGTGTTGGTGCTGTGCTGGTCCAACTCTGCAACAGCCGTCAGCACGTCGTAGCATATGCCAGTCGGACACTGACCAGAGCAGAGAAGAACTACACCGTCACCGAGCTCGAGTGCTTAGCAGTCGTCTTCGCCATTCAGAAGTTCCGACCGTATCTACATGGCCGCGAGTTCACACTAGTGACCGATCATCACTCACTATGCTGGCTTGTGGGACTTCGCGACCCGTCTGGCCGGCTGGCTCGTTGGGCGTTGCGCCTCCTAGAGTACAGCTTTTCTGTGACCTATAAGAGCGGACGATGTCACACGGATGCCGACTGCTTATCCCGCCTTCCTTCAGTACACACCAATGCTGACGACGATGACATTGATGACTATTTAGTTTCTGTCTCGTCCGAGTTCCCAGATACCAGCAGCTTCAAAGGTGAGCAACAACACGACCCTACCCTGAAACCCTTGCTCGAAGCTGCACATAACTCCGCCGACAAGCACTTTACAATTTCAAATGGCTTGCTGTACAAGAGAAACTATTCAGCCGACGGCCTCCCGTTGCTTCTAGTGGTGCCGGAAAGCCTGCGACAGGTCGTCCTTCGTTCTATGCACGATGACATAACATCCGGTCATCTCAGTTTCACACGTACGCTACATCGACTACGTGAGAGGTTCTACTGGCCGAAAATGTGGAAGACCACAAAACAGTACGTCGCCAGATGTGCTATATGTCAGCGCCACAAGCAATCCACCACTGCTCCGGCAGGTTATTTGCAGCTCATCTCACCACCAACATCCCGTTTTGAAAAAGTCGGCATCGACTTGCTCGTACCCCTTCCTAAGACCCCATCCGGCCACCGATATGTTATAGCGTGCGTAGATTATTTAACTCGTTATACGGAAACGGACGCACTGACATCGGCCACAGCAGCCGCTGTTTCCTCTTTTCTGTTAAAACGGGTCATACTGCGTCACGGTGCTCCACGGGTTGTCATCAGTGACCGTGGACGGCAATTTATCGCCGATGTGGTTGAAAAAATTTTGCGCCTCTGTGGCTCCTCTTATCGCCACTCCACCCCTTACCATCCGCAAACTAACGGTCTCACTGAGAGAACGAATCGAACTCTTACGAATATGCTATCGATGTACGTTGATGCTGACCACAGGAACTGGGACGCCGTCTTGCCGTTTGTTACTTACGCATATAACACCGCCAAGCATGAAGTTACTGGACATTCGCCTTTTTTTCTGCTTTACGCACGAAACCCACGGAGTTTTCTGGACACCCTCTTACCTTTCTCGCATGAGGAAGATCTGTCCATCGCTCAGACGTTGTGTCGTGCTGAAGAAGCACGTCAACTAGCGCGCCTTCGAACATTGTCTTCTCAAGAACACAGTAAGAGTCGCTACGATGCCAAGCATATCCCCGTAGAGTTTTCTCCTGGCGACTACGTTTGGCTGTGGACTCCTGTTCGTAGAAAAGGATTGTACCGGAACTTTCTAGCAAACTATTCCGGCCCATTCGTGATAGTCACTCGTCTCAGTGACGTGAATTACGTGGTCGCCCGAGTCACAGCCAATAACCGGCGTTCGCGCGTTACGCAAATTGTTCACGTAGCCCGCTTCAAACAGTACCATCATAGGCATATTTAACTCGCTCGGCGAGCTTCGTCTGCCGCCGGGGGAAATGCAACGAAGATGCGCGAGCGTACGGGGCGCGGAAGAAGAAGAGTAGTGGAGCCGGCGCTTAGACTGTGTGGTTGGGTGAACCGGACTAGGCCTGTCTCAGAAGTACGCTGCTCTTTCCCAACGCCATTTCACCTCATCTGTAAATAAACACAATCACTCGTAACAATATGATGACGATTGAGCAGATGTACAGAGGATTCACCGGATTTAACCCTGGAGCACGCTCCTTCATCATCATTCACTTCGTGGATATGCTGTGATTTTTTTATTATTTGTTTTATTTGCATCTTTCTCAATTTTTCGGCCACGGACAACGCTGACTTGAAAGAATATAAGCTTGGGCACGTTTGCATTCCATCTCAACACCTATAGCGCGCAGAAATGACAGGAATACAGGAGGTAGCGCTGTGTCCGCGTCGTACCTCTGTGTTCCTGTCCCTTCTGTGCGCCATAAGTGTTGAGCTGACTTTTCGCCCACAACCAACGACACCGACGCGGATGTCGATGCCGATGCCGACAGCAGAATTTTTGCGAAACGAGCTCTTCATCGCTATCGCGTGAAAACTTTCCACGCTTTCGTACACACGGTTCACTGCATTCTATACACATGCATCTAACAGTGAACGCATACATACTGTAACTGTTCGTTTTGGTTTCTCTGGCATCAGTGAAACGTGTTATTACGAGTGATACCGCTCCGGAGGGCTTCCATGTATACGTCATTTATTGTACAGACAGCAGATAACTCTTAATTTAGATCAAATATTATTTGCCGCGCATCTAAGACAAGATGGGCATGTTTTAATGAAAATTTGCCACTTTAATGTTGCCACTTTACGGCATGTGCAGACTCGGTGTAACACACCGGTCTGCTATGGACGCCGCTGAAAGAACGTTAAATATGCTTGTTCCCTTAATGTCGACGCTGCGTGCACGTGATAACGTCGCTGTATACTGCAGGTGGGATGTGTTCGGCCGCCACGTGCGACCCAAGTTGGCAAGGCACCCGTGTGGCGATCAAGGCCGCAAGCCGGGACTCGTGTGTCGCGAGGAGATCTGCGCTCCCTTCGGCAAGGAGGAACAGGCCGCGGCGCCCGACGCCACAGTGAGCTTTTTACGCCGCGTATTTCAGTGAACGAGTGGTTTCTCTGTACGAGCTCCTCGCACGTGACTCTCAAAATAGTTGCGAACGTTTCATGGTACTACCACCGAGGCTTTACGATGCCGCCGCAGTGTGGTGCGTAATAGTGGGCAGTCAATAGTTAAAATACTTCACTGGCATTCTCACTCATCGCCAGTAGAAAATGAACACAGTATCTCTATTATCTTGCTGGGACAATCTCATTTCGACGTCTCCTACGGTTCTCTACAATTTTCTACAGCGACTACAACGTTGGGTGGCTACTTCTATCTAATTCGATGTCACGAAAAACAATATTGCTGGTGGTTCAACAATATTCCCGGCTATCATGTACGGTCGTATTTGCACAGAATGATTTGTAGGATCAAGTTCCGAGAATAATAGCTGAGACACCGGGCCGCGCGAATATGCGAAGGCAATCGCGTATGCAAAACATTCCAGGCGGAATAACGGTCCGTATTGGTTATGCATCACAACAGCGGGGAACATTACAATTTTCGCGATAAGTGCCTGAACAGACTGTACTTATATTTCAGACATTACAACTAGTACTTTCAATATGACGGCTTTAGTTCTGAATGGCCAATCCAGAATGCTGAATTCATTTTAAATTAGGGCAGCCAATTATGGAGTCCTCGGCGCTGACAAGTCAATAGCTATTGAACAAATGTTTTCTAAGGAAAACAAAAGATGTCGGCAACGTTAAATTTAACTTTTCTCGACCATACTGCTGGCCATCATGACCCATACATAGATGGGCACATGAACAGTTCTTGTTTATTAGAATGACACGAAATCGTCCGTTTTATTAGCAGTGGTGAGAATTTCAACGACGACAATTGAATCTGAACAAATTGGATGGGGCTTAATAAAAACCATAATGCGACAATACATCATTATATGGCGATTTATTCCAACCATTTACACTACCTAAGCTTTGACGAGCAGCTTTCTAATTGGCATATCTCGATGTTCACGCAGACATTGAGGTTGTAGTATTTTGAAATAAGAGAGAGAGCAAGACCATTTTTCTGTCTAGAAATAATTATTCGCCTTGAAAGTAGTTGCATGTTTGCACTGCATGGTGAGGAAGCTCACAGCACTACAATGTCTTGAGTAGCCTGAATATATAAATGTGACTGATCATTTGTTTACGGGCTACGCTTCGTTAATTAAAGGGTCCACGGCGTGGTTGTCGTAATAATCTCAGTGTATAATTGCACCTCAAAGTATAGGGTGCAATTAGCTGGTTAGTCAAACAAGAAGTCAGGGCTCTCGGAGCATATGTTAACTCTAAATTTCAATTTGAAAACACTTCCACTAAACTCCTCACATTGGCAGCGACAGCAATTTTGGCAAGCGTGTCTGACGTGAGGAAATGAGCCACCGCTGCGTCGTCCTCAGTGCCGCACTGCTGGCCGCACGCTGCGCTCTCTCACATTTTAAGCCCTCACGCTGGAGCTTTCCCTCGGTCGGCATATCTTCTCTTCCTTTCCCCGACTGAGACCGGACTTGGTGTTTTTGCTTGTGACATATACAGGGTGTTTCAAGAAATGTGTGCAACCTTCTCAAAAAATCAGGGAAATCCGATATTTGATTGCTGCCTTCAAAATTGGTTTTTCTGTAGCGGCAGAAATCTTAAGGTAGTTAAGGACATCATTTAGGGCAGTAATTAAGAAAGTTACATTAATTAACTTTTTAATTAGTGGAGTTAGGTGATTATGTCAAATGGGAGCATTGAAGTTCTTCATGCGAGGAACCCATCCGAGCTTTGAGATTTCGAAAAAGCGTCCTCTAGTAAATGTTGTGGCGTAATGAAATTCAACGAAATGCAACGGCTTTCAACAGCGACAGCCATCGAATTCGGTTTAATTTCATTACTTCGTAATTATTACTAGAGGCCGCTTTTTCGAAATCTCAATGTTGGGATGGGTTTCTGGCACGAAACTTCAATTCCCCAATTTGACACAGCCACCTCACTCCACTAATTAAAAAGTTAATTAATTTAACTTTCTTAATTACTGTCTCAAGTCATGTCTCTGACCATCTTAAGATGCCTAGCGCTACAGAAAGTCATTCACTCATTTTGGACGTCTCAGAAGAATATGGCAGTTGCGTTCTTCCATGTTTCTGCTTAGGTTTCGCCATTGAATTTGGTTGAATTTCATTACTTCGTAATTATTACTAGATGCCACTTTTTCGAAATCTCAAAGTTGGGTTGGGTTTCTGGCATGAAGAACTTCAATTCTGCCATTTGACACAACCACCTAACTCCACTAATTAAAATGTTAATTCATTTAACTTTTTTTAATTACAGTCCCAAATAATTTCTTTAACCATCTTAAAATCCCTGCCACTACAGAAAAACCAATTCTGAAGGCAGCAATCAAAAATCGCATTTTCCTGATTTTTTGAGAAGGTTGGACACATTTCTTCAAACACCCTGTAGTCCAAGTATTGTAATCGATACTTATTAACCATCACATGGTTATTTTTCGGGCGCAGGCAAAGAGCTGCCCTACCGCAGGGGTAACGAAATTTAATGGAGGCAATACTATGCTAGTACGGGCAGTAGTGAGGAACGAACATATCTTTTTTTTAACACGGAAGTGTTTTACGTCGGGGCCCACCAAGACTTTCATGACGTATTACGTCAGCAAAATGAACGCCATCAGATGTCAAAGAAGAAAAAAACTACAGAAAAAGTCCCGTTGAAAGGAGTTGAATCCACGACCTCTAGATCGCGACGATGGCTGGCGGGCTTTTAGCCCACTGAGCTACCGACAAACACACACAAGGGAGCCCACATAAACCCGCCTTTTATCTTTCGCACTTCCTGTCACAGTTCTTTTGGATGGATGGATGGATGGATGGATGGATGGATGGATGGATGGATGGATGGATGGATGGATGGATGGATGGATGGATGGACGGACGGACGGACGGACGGACGGACGGATGGATGGATGGATGGATGGATGGATGGATGGATGGATGGATGGATGGATGGATGGATGGATGGATGGATGGATGCTATAAGCGTCCCCTTTATAGCGTGGTGGTGAAATGTGTGCCACCTGGCTCGAAAAAAAAACTTCGTTACCTCCGCAATTAGCTCCGGCAACGCGCCGTTGCTACTACCGTCCAATACGGCGCGTTTCCAATAGGAGTAGTGTAATTTCGTCAACGCTTTAACGCACCACGAGGTGGCGGCTTTAGCCCAAGCTTCGCTAATAGCATCCATCCATATTGAAAAAAAGATGGCTGATCCCTCCGTCATAGGAATCCGCATAACACGAAAGTGAAACGTGTCGTCACAGAGGTAGTTGATTGTTTTTAGAGCTTTCACATATGGGAACTTGTGCAATGTCTATTGTTGTTTGGGAGATATAGCACCGCTTGATGTGGACGCACCCACGTTCACGCCAAGTGGCACATGTCAGTACCAACGACTAACGCCTATGATCATGATTTAACCCTTGCGGTAGTTGAAGTTGTCAAGATATACTTGGACACCGCATATGGTGAATCCCGCGCAATGATGGCATCAGCAAGCACATGGTAAACACTGACACTCGATATGCACTCCTTCGATATGCCAAGCAGCGATAGACATTGTAAAAACTCTCATATAACAATGCACTATAAACAATCAACTACTTCTGTGTCGACACGTTTCACTTTCGTGTTAAAGCGATTCCTATGATGGAGGGATCAGCCATGTCTTTTTTTTTTGGTAAATGTGTGCCTGCTCAAGTAATTACAAGCCCCTAAATATTGGTATTGAGTCCACTCATGTCAAATGTGGGGCTCAGGTTGAAACTTTGATTCTTAGGAAACATTTTGTGAACATCGCGGAAACCACAGCGGGAAAAAAGAACTTATGCTCCCAGGTGGTGTCGTCATAGCGAACGCTTAAAGGGACTGTCTACCGCCCTTCATCGCTTTTCTGTTTTGTACCGCAATAGAAAGCTTACCGTCTTAAGTGTCCAACCTTGCAGCGGTTTCTCTGGAAAGTGAGTAGAAATTTTTAAGAGAATTTTTCGATCTGCGTTCGGTTTTCTTCCATTGGCGTGAAACATGCCCACAACACTGGTTGGTGGACGCGATGACGATTGTAGTGCCGGTAAAAATTAAACCGAAAGCACATGTGATTTCTGTAGGATTACTTTATTTTTGCTGAACACTATTGTAATGAATGTAATAGTCGTTTTCAGCGTGCTAGCGGTTAAATGAAGCCTTATTATGCGATTACAGAACACTTGTTTTGCTGTAATCGCCGTCTATGCGTTTATTTTAGCACTGCTGCCGCAATCCAAGCCAAGTTGATTCATCAGAAAGACGATAAATGCGCGCCTTCAAAGCGCAGCACATGTGAGACACCCTAAGAACAATACAGCGGCACAGTACGACCAGCGCGGAGGGCCGCATGGCATAGCGCATGAGTTGAATCCAACGAAATCGAAGACGGCGCCGCAAGCAGTGCCACCGGGCGCCTTTTTAGATGCTTGAGAGAAAAAAAAGCAAGAAATTACTCTCTGACGCAACCGAAAGCTGCCTCAAGTGCGTGAAATACAATTTCAAGTTATACATGTATGTTTTTAAGCAAAATGTGTCTACCTGCGAGGATTTCTTGTCCTATCAGTAGATTGACCACATCGCTGTTGGGCGACGCTAGTAGTTATTCTTTCAGGATTTTCAACATCAAATGAAAAATATAATTCCTTTTTTATGGGGCATAAGCATGCTCGTTGCCGCCGATGTGACGAACGATCTTCTCATTTTCACCACAATCAGAAAAATTTTTCCGAGCGGTAGACAGTCCCTTTAATGTGATGTTAACGAAAACCTGACTTCTGATATATTGTCAAAACTCTGTTAATGGGAGGCCATCGCCACGCAGATTTCAAGGGCTGATGTATCGGCCCCCCGACGCGCACCACGAAAGCACGGACAGTTTAACGGTAGGTCCTTTTAGCGCGCCTGTGAACGCCGGTTGTAGTCTAAAGACCGAATCAGAGCCAAGAGTTGATTACACAAACAGAATATATTCTCATTTAAGGCAGTACAAAGATCTCACATACATGTACATTTGGCTAGTTCAATATAATTCACATAAAGACAATGGGGAAACATGAATCAATTGCGCTTCTAGAATGGTGAACAAAACTTAGTCCAAAGTCCTTTCACATTCACCGTCCTGACGGGTCCCTCCACGTAGACTGCAGCGCTGACGAGTCGTTCGCCTTCGGTCATTGGTGATCTCACGTCTCCTCTCAGCGACAATGTCTTCAAAACTCTTCTGCACTGTCTTCAAAGCTCTTCTTCATTTCTCACACGGCGTCATCTCTCAGCACTTCTTACAAAACCGACTGAATGCTCTGCATCATAAAACAACACTTTTCTGGCCAACCGAACCACACCCTCACTTTACACCATAACTTTTTCCTCCACTGACCTCCAAACTACTTTCGCTGCGCGCTCATATTGGGTTGCACCTGGGTTCACGAATCTTCGACATGACTCATCCGCTCTCAGTGAATGGAGGCTTGGAAAAGAGCGAGTTCATTTTCCCACCTTCGTCTCGCGGCGGCGTCGCTCGGCATGGCATCATGTCTCGATTATCAATTTTTCCAGTCATTGTTTGAGCGCTTCATTCGAGCGTGCTAGCTGCCGGCGGGCGTCTTCTCCGGAGGAGCGAGGGGGTGCGCTTTAAAGGGGCGACCGCTGCTGGCGTCTGGTGTCGCGACGTGGGCTCTGTTGACACCGTGATTTGACGCTCTTTTGAAGGCCACGGCGCGCTTGATCAGCACTCGTTTGTGTCGACATAATTCGCCATATAACTAAAAAACGACAAAAAACAGATTTTCCTATGCACTTTGTGACGCTTGTAGACGAAGCCTTTGGGCGTTTCTGATGACGGTTTTCTTTTTAATTCGACGTACTAAGGCAGCATAACACTTTCGACACTTCCTCAGAAATCTGAACATTGTTCCTCTGAAAATAGATAACTAATAGATAACATTTTCGTCGTCTCGAGATTAGACCTTAGCGATGAAGCTCCAGTTTAAGCACATCACAAACAAGATGTAAAAAATATTTATATACGGTTGTGGGAATATTCACAGGTATAGAACAATTAATTGGATGTTTTCCTATTGTAGTCCTCAAATTTAATTGCGATTATTCCTTAAAACTGGTAATTTGCGATGTAGTTTTCATAATTCAATTAAGCAAACGAAACTGAACAAATGACTTGGCACAATCGCATGGGTGGCCATTGTAGACAGAAAGTATCGGGAGTTGCGTAGTACAGCAAGCTATACGTCGCTCAAGTCGATGTACTTTTTAGTCGTAGGACTAACCACGTAACAAAAACAGCACTCATTCGCAGTCTCTTGAAGGTGTAACAGTCGACCACCGCCGCTTCTGCGGTAGGCAAGCAGTTGCCGTCTGGTACATACCAGTAGAATGCGTACAACTGCACTCCCACTGTCGGATGATATGAAGTCGGTGGTCGATCACTGCCTGTGTACATATCTATATATGAACGCGCTGCGACCCACCACCGTAAATGCTCCCACAGGCTGGACTCCGAGTACGACTCTCTGGGAGTGTGCCCAATTACCGAGCTTCATTAATGTGCAGAACGCGCGACCCCTTGTGCAGTACTCTCCCCCTCCCTCTCAGAGACACTGGATGCCTCCGAACCCTGGACCTCCACCCTTCACCTCCTAGCGTCTGAGTGCTTATAAAAGGCCGGCGCATCT
Source organism: Rhipicephalus sanguineus (assembly GCF_013339695.2). Taxonomy (NCBI): domain Eukaryota; kingdom Metazoa; phylum Arthropoda; class Arachnida; order Ixodida; family Ixodidae; genus Rhipicephalus; species Rhipicephalus sanguineus. The sequence continues at coordinate 37,263,079 of NC_051178.1, forward strand.
AGCGTCGGGGGCTTCTTTGTCCTCATGCTTTGTTCGTGCTTCGTCCTCGTTATGAATTCAATTTTAAAAACGATCGTCTTTATTGGGTTATTTCAACGCAGAAATTTTGGTCTGTCTGTCTGTCTGTCTGTCTGTCTGTCTGTCTGTCTGTCTGTCTGTCTGTCTGTCTGTCTGTCTGTCTGTCACAAGATTCAGCCACTCGGCCAAACTTTAAGCACTTGCTGAACGCCCAGCCATCTTGAACTGGTAGCTGTGTTCATACTCGTGAACATTGTCGATCAAAAAGCAAATATTACGCATATCTGAGGCGCAACATCAATACGTAAGTATTAGGTGGTGTGTTCCTTTACTAGGAAATACATAGATACGTAATTCTAAGGACCCCAGTGTTTCTTAGGCTGCGCTGAAAATGCGAGGCTATGCACGAAGAAGCCCTCTGCTGACGATATGGCGCTGCCACCTGGCAGTGGCCCTGAGTTTTGCACAAGCTCATGTTTCCCGACGCCACTGCCAGATCGCGTCCCGTGTCCCGTGTCCCGTTTCCCGTGTCTTCCTCTGGCAACAGGTGGATAGCTGTGGCCACAGACTACGCCACGCGCTACGCCATCACACGAGCTCTTCCAACAAGCTGCGCCACTGATGTCGCCGACTTCCTCCTACACGACGTGATTTTGCAACATGGAGCTCCACGCCAGCTGCTTACGGACCGTGGCCGCACATTTCTGTCGAAGGTCATAGCCGACATTCTGCGGTCATGTGAAACGAGGCACAAGCTTACTACGTCCTACCATCCGCAGACAAATGGCCTCACGGAGCGTCTCAATCGAACACTTACAGACATGCTTGCGAAGTATGTTTCCTCCGACCACTCCGACTGGGACCTTGCTTTGCCATACGTGACATTTGCGTACAATTCTTCGCGCCACGACACTGCCGGTTACTCTCCATTTTTTCTGTGTTCGGCCGACAACCAACGTTGCCCCTGGACACCACCATCCCGTTTCCCGCAGTACCGACCAGTGAATATGCCCTTGACGCTATCACCAGGGCTGCCCATGCACGTGAAACCGCCCGCACTCGCCTTTTGACTTCTCAAGGAAACCAACGGCGGTTGTACGATCGCAGACACCGAGACGTGCACTTCTCGCCAGGTTCCTTGGTCCTGCTGTGGTCGCCCACCCGTCACGTTGGGATGTCGGAAAAACTGATGTCTCGATACACAGGTCCATACAGAGTCGTTCGTGCGGTAACCCCGGTGACTTATGAAATCGCTCCTGTCGCCTCGTCGCCTTCCTCTTCCACACCGGCCAGCGATATCGTACATGTCGCACGCTTGAAGCCCTACCACTCTCCCAGTGACGTTGACATCTGATGCGCCGAGACGGCGCTTCTGCCGCCGGGGATTATGCTACATGCATACTGCCGGCCCCTTGCACCATGCGCGTGTGCGCCGGACGAAGAGAAGGAAGATCTCTCTCTCCTCGGGCTCTTGGCTGAACCGGTCAGCGCTGCAACCACTCCTGTAAATATATCGTGTAGATAATCTACGGACTACAGTCTACCGAGTCTTCATTCACGTAACAATATCTCACGCAGCGCCTCCTCTATTTTATCAATGCCGGCCAGATGCGGCCGATTCAACAGAGGAGGCGCTGTCTGAGGCAAGGCGAAACATAAATGGCCACTTGATAAAAAAAAATGGTACGAGAACAGCATCACGGGTGGCCGCGGATGAGACCAGGACTCATGTAGTACGGCCGGCAGAAGACTATCGTCTTTCGACGACACTTGCAGCGAAGCACGCAGATGCACGGCCAATTTTTTCCTTGGCTACCTTTTGCTTTGCGACTGCCTAGATATTCCCAGCACAGTCCTTTGGCCTTCGCGTCAGGCTACCCAAGAGACCCAAGGTGTCTGGTACACACCGGCAGAATGCACACAAACACGCTCCCACAGTCAGGTGATATGAAGTTGGTGGTCGATCACTGCGTGTCAGGGGCGTAGCCAATGGGGGGAGGGGGTTGGGGGTTCAAACCCCCCTCCCCCAAATTTTTCAGTTTTGCTTGCGTATATATATATATACGCACACATACAAAAGCACGCACGAACATACATAAAGTATGGTTGAAGCCCCCCCCCCCCAGAAAAAAATTTCTGGCTACGCCCCTGCTGCGTGTATCTGGCTCGAAAGTCTGGTCCACCAGAAGAAACGTTAGCGAATATACCGTGTCAAACCAACAAACCTCGTACTCTTTTTTCTTCCTTATTCTACCAGGGTCTGCGCGATTGTATATATGCAAAAAAAGGAGTGATTCTGGGTCCGGCCAAATATGTGCGGTGAAGCCGACGCGCGTACGAAGCGATGTATTGACATTTCGGCCGCGAGTCCGGCCTTCATCAGAAAAGGCCAGACCTGTCTGATGTCTAGGAACGACGAAGGCCGGTCCCACGGCCGAAACGTCGAATTAAACTGTGCTGCGTACGTCGCGTCTCAAGTACCTTCCTACAGTATCAGGGCCTGCGTGATACTTCCTATAACCCCTATATATATATATATATATATATATATATATATATATATATATATATATATATATATATATATATATATATATATGTATATATATATATATATATGTATGCGTAGATCATGAAGAGTCTGTCTTCGGTTGCCGGAAAATAAATAGGAAAAAGGTATACGCCTCTAGAAAACTGTTTGTTTGTCGACGTTTCGATCGGAGGCCCATCTTCCTCAAGACGAAATTTATCGGGCTTCGATTCGCTTTTTATATCGTCGTCGATATAAAAAACGCATCAAAGCCCGATAAATATCTTGTTGAGGAAGATCGATCTCCGATCGAAACGTCGACAAATTAAGATTTTTAGAGGCGTACCTCTTTCCTATATATATATATATATATATATATATATATATATATATATATATATATATATATTATATATATATATATATATATATATATATATATATATATATATATATATATATATATATATATATATATATATATATACGTAGATTATGAAGAGTATGTCTGCGGTTGCCGTGAAATAATTAGGAAAAAGGTATACGCTTCTAAAAAACTGTTTATTTGTCGACGTTTCGATCGGAGACCGATCTTCATCAGGATCCTGATGAAGATCGGTCTCCGATCGAAACGTCGACAAATAAACAGCATTTAGAAGCGTATACCTTTTTCCTATACCAGCTATTATTTCTGACATCGACAACAAGTTTAACTTTTTCGAGGGCGGCATTCTGTGTGAGTTTGATCAGATTTTACCGCGCATTCAAATAGAGGACAGTCGACCTAGTCGACATTTACAGCATGACCTCGAAGCTCGGTGGTGGTTATAATTAATTGATTTGTTCTAATAAATTCTAGGCCTCTCCGAGTCCAGGCACCGCTGGAACGGCTTCCCCGAGGACGGTGAGCGCTGCTCCAATGTTCTTAATATATTATCCCAAGAGCACTAGCTGTCTTGTCTTGCTTAAGGAAACCAATACTGGGTGATTCCGCGAGAGTCGGAACATCCACGTCCACTCATGCTTGTCTCGTTCTTTATATATATGTATATATGTGGGCATATTCAAAGCGCTCGGAACCGAAAACCATTTTCCAAAAAAAGGTCCCAGCGCGTCAAAAATATTTTTGAATGTGGCGGCACGGGCATCCCGTTTTTGCTGACCTTAATTTTTCCCAGATTTCTTGGCCGAATTTAATGCGAATTACAGGGTGATCTAGCTACCTCTAGCCAGAGTTTAAAAATATGCACTCGCACTCTATGACGACACGACTAAATGCATGTTGCTGAATTTTGCGTGCAGTAAGTCAGACTACTTCTCATGTTCCGCCTAATTGGCTAATTAGGCATGTTTAAATAACTTTTAAAGCAACGAAGCAGGAATAAAATTGCAATTAAAAAGTTGTAGATTGGTTCCTGCGCGAGGACGACGAACGTTTTTCGAGCGGCAACGCAACCACTGCCTCTGTTTCCATGAACCGCCGCGAGCATTTGTACGCGGGGTACCTCAATAACGGCGCGCAATGGGCATGTCACGTGGCATTTTTTGTTTTTCGAATTTCGTGGGCATCTGTAGTAAACAGAAAAACATTAATGCCTAATAGATGGAAAGTTAGAAACTGTATAATCGGACGTTTTGCAAACCGATCTACAACTTCCTCAATAATTTTTTCTACCCAGCTTCGTTCGCGCAGTTCAAAAGTTAATACTTAATTAAGCAGCACACGAAAAATAGTGCGACTTACTCCATGCAATAGTCAGCGACATGCAGTTGGTCGCGTCGTCATAGAGTGCGTCGGCATATTTTTAAACTTCGGTGTGAGATAGCTGGGGCACCATGTATGAAAGATATGTCGAAAATATTGCTGCTGGCTTTAATACGCATTACTGTGAACTACGTTCATACTTTCCTTGTGCTGTACACAAAAGAAAAAATGTGAAAAAATCGCAAACGCGGCCCAAAATTAAATAGGTTTGCTTACTTTGATGCGCCTGGGCACGTTTCCTATTTCATACATAAATTCCAAAAAAGTGTCGTATATAGAACAAAGCCTTTGCAACATTTATACGAAAGATTTTTTTCCTAAGAGCAGTGTAAAAGAAAAAGTGTAGTTAAGAAGTAAATTTTTCAAAAAAGTTAATTTTCAAACATAACATTAAAGAAAACCGGTCCCAATTTTAGCGAAAACTTTTTATCAAAGACCGCTTAGTCAGTCAAAACACGGATTTAATGTTATGTGTCCTTATTTGCTTCGTTCACAAGATATAACGTGTCAATGTGGCGTGTGCGTTCGCTTCAGTGTATTTGCTGGTTGTTATCAGTTTACATTGGGCGTAAATCTGCAGTTTTAATTATTTTTGTGCAGCATTACTTTGTTCTGGTGGCTTATCTTCAAGAAGAATGTCATCTCAGGTTTTATTTGTGTCTAGCGCGTTCGGGGGTGGGCTGCTGCCGCCCTCTGACACATTCACAGTTTGCAGTCTGCAACCTCAACTTGCCCCTCCATTCATTCGTGCGGCTGAGAGAACCGAAGAGACGCGGTGTTATTAGAAGCACGCATAGCATGCCACAACCAAGCACAAATGGTCCGAAATTTCAGGAACTTAGGCGCAAAACGATATACACCATCAAGTTTTGTTTGGCAAGCATTCTGTCAGTAATAACTCATTTGGGTTGCCGCAAGGAGCGGACGATAGAACTGGTCTTACTAGTGCAATACGAATCAATTCAGAGTAATGTAGAAAATAAAGGTTTGTCATAATCTTTAACCACAATGGTCGTGGGGTGATCGTCTCATCACGTTCCGAGATATTACCCAACACTTCAGACTGGAAAGGCGTAAGTTCCCGCCACCGCATGACAAATTAAACAGGCACGATGCTGTAAGCTATCGCTTACTACAAACACACTCTTACCCCAGCCCGGTCGTCTTACGCCACTGCTACCCACACTTATACACCACCGATCTATGTAAAACATGCGGGAACAGAGCAACGCTGCGCCACATGCTCTGGGAATGCGCCGGCAACAACGGTCGAGAAACGGCCGCCGTTCGCGATGCGCCTATGGCGGCTGCCAATACCAGGCAACAAGAAGCCTCGAGCTCACTCGTTCCCGCCGCCGTCCCGGCCGCGGGGGACCTTCTCCGTCGGCGACGCCGCCGCTGGGAGGCGGCGCTCAGAAGCTCTGAGCTCAACGACCAGCTCTGGGCCGTCCGGCAGGCTGAAGATGCCGCCCGAGTTCAGGGACTCAGCGCCGCCATCTGAGGCCACCAAGACCAAACTGCCGGCCAAATGCCAATAAAGTTTTTTCTCTCATAATCTTTACATATCTTGTGCCTCGATTCACGGCATTTGAAATTTTAATGCGGAAAATATGGCGTCTCTACATTTTAGCCTAGAACTGCTTCGGTAATACTTTAATCATAGTCAAGTGGTCGCTGTGGACGGCACATCGTCTTTGCAGCCCATTTAGTGTGGCAGTCCCCAAGGCATTATACTTCGAAAGCTTACTTTCAACATTTCTGTTAATGACCTGGTTGTTCTTCATATTCATATTTGAATACGCTGGCGTTTACGCAGCGAAATAGTGGCCTGTTATGCTTCCGACGCGTTTCCTTCCCAGTACTTTCCTGCGATTATGACACACGAAGCGAATAATACAGCTATATTGATATTAGTACGCAGCTTGTAGAATAGACGGGGAAGGGCTATCTAATGATACAAACCAATATAAAACTATATTGGGCAAGTAATAGAAACTTCGTGAAAAAAAAATGAGGAACGGCGTTGCCGAAAGCTTTAAATTAATCCACATTATTAAGATGCGCTCCTGTATAAAATGGACTGAAGTCGTTAGTTTGATTTGCTTCCGCGAAATTCTCAATTTACCATTCGCTTTTTCATCTTAATTACTGGTCCCTAGTTTGGACAGCAATTTCCGAATATAAGCTAAGAAAATGTATACTCCTAGATAATGCGGGGGCTTCGACATCATTTAGGCTTTGATCGATTTTAATTACACTTACTGAGTTTATGTATAAGTGTGTGCTGATTAGGAATATGCAGCTCTTTGTAGTCGGTCTTCTCTTTATGTCCCTGTTTTATTTTGCGCATCCCGTTCTTTACTTTCAAGAGAGCAATGTAGTATTGATATATTTGTCACGTGAACACTCGCGGATGCGTACAGTTCTGCATCTTTCTCACTCTGCGATGTCACCTTAAATGTGTTACAAATAAGCAATGTCGCGTTGTGTCTATAGGGTGGGCACGAATTTCTCCGTGAAATTCTTGGCCGTGAGGCCATAACATAAGAATTATGTATTCTGGTAATAATTGGAAGAAAATATTTCAGGCTTGTTTTCTTCCTCGTTGTAGTTCAGTTATACAGTTTCTACAGCTAGAATTTCTTGGCGCTAGTAGTAATCGGACTCCTCAGTATGCAGCGAACATGAATTCTAAAGAACAGAAAGAAAGAAACAGAGACTAGTGCTTACAGATTCAAGGAGCACTATTCTAAAAAAATGAGCTTTAGGCATGCATTGTACATCTGTGTTGGTGCTCGCACAGAACGCTTAAGAACTGCTCAGCCATGAGCACAATCTCTCTATCACATAGACATGTCGATAGAACTTGAGCACTCTATTGCAAGCAAACACTCACGAAATCAACTGGTGGAGCATGATGTTAACCTGAGCCAATGCTAGATAAATAAAGGTCATATATGTATTGCATACTTTTTCAGTATATTTGTGCTTGGAAGCTGAAGTATGTATTCTCCCTGCTACTTTAGGAGTTCCGGCTTGAAATACGTAAAATCTTGTAGTGTGGCTGTGGATAAGTCAACTTCATGTATGTTCTAAGTTACCTCTTCGATTTCCTAGGTTTCTTTCATGACAGTAGTTCACAGATTGTGACATCATAGTGGTAGTCGCTATAACTGTGACAAGTTAATTTAATCAAACAGCAGCAGTAGGTGTGCTCAAACAAATTTCGGACGTTTTTCTGCAATATGAAAAAAGAAACACTACCATATTCAATGAACACAATCTCCCTCATCACTGTGGCTCGATATGGTGGTTCGATATGGGGATGGTCACGTGTCTGTACATTGTAATCATTGTGGATGCGAAGCCTCGTTTAAACAGTGCACTGTTGTGTATACGAATGCCGATAAAAATACGACAGATATTGTGGAACCCGCCCTGATAGCGAAGGCCGGCAACAGCTGTGTCAGCTGTCCTTCGATGGCACTGACTGCAAATGAATTCGCCTTTCTGGACGCGGTAGCTTTCAATTTGCGGTGATTGGGCTTTCTTTCGTGCACACGGATCTATATATACCGTTACTTCTGAGAATAAACATTCAGTTGAAAGTTAGCGCTTGTCCCGTTTTCTCTTCGTTGTCCCTGTCTGCTAGCGCGGTGGTTCCTTTTGATCCCTCATCACGACAACGTAAATGTGCTTGGTGAAGCTGTGCTGCAAGTAGTGCTCATCACATTTACAATTTGTTTATTAGCTGCAAATAATTTGAAGCAGCCCATTGCAGATATGTACAAAGGCTAATGTAATTGAGCACAGCCGTGTAAAGCTTTGGCGTATCTTTTTGTAAACTTCTGACATAAACACAGTTAATTGAGGCAGAACAGTTTTGAGCGTAGTTTGTAAACTGTCTCACAACGCGCAACTAAATGTCAGAAAGACTGTTAATTCCCCTCACTACCGTGATGTTGGTTTTGTAATATAATTTATAATAAAAAAAGACTGGCCCTACGTTTCAAGACCCGTTCAGTCTCTTAGTTTTTTAATTACAAAAATAATGACTAAACCTGGCTGGGGAGTCTTTTTATTCTTATAATGTTACCCAGCCAGACAAATTTCTGTGGAATATGTTTGCCTTTAAATTTATAATTTCTAATGATTCACATGGAAGCCATGATATGATTATGAGTCGTGCAGTAGTGGGCAATTTTAAATTGACTCTGACTGCCTGGAGATAAAACAAACGCCGTTGTAGCCTTGAAGAAGACAATACTGCGTCTCAAAACATTTGCTCCGGCGACACCTCGTGTTCACAATTTTTTCGTCTCTTTAAGCTTTAAGCTTTCGTCTTTCCCTGAACTTCAGACGCAAATCTAAGCACACGAGTGTCCTTGCATTTCGCCTCCATTGAAATGTGACCACCATGGCTGGGAATTATACCCTGCGTCGTTGAGCTTAGCAGTGGCAGGTAATGTAACTAATGCACGGAGCTAGTGTTCAATTTCAACGCTATTACAATGTAGATTGCATTATACAGTAGACAGCTAATGCTAAAGCACCCCTCAACGAGATGCCTGGTAAGCTATTCACTAATGCAGCACTGCAAGCGTGAGGTTCAAGATGACCTGTTGCAGCAGACGTTCACATGTTTCACCGCACTTGCAGAGTGGACATTCGGGGCTAGGCCTCCTGTCGCTGTATGACAGTCCTGGAAAAAGAAGTAATGACATCACCAAATATTGATAAGCGTAATCAATGAATGTGAAATTGCGCAAAAGTAAACATATAAACATAGGTAACAAGTAAACAGCAGTTTCCTATACATATACGTAAACGTACCTTATAATGCATGTTGTATCACTCGGGCTAGCTTCTTTACAAGGCGTGTCATGTAACAGCTAGGTGTCTTGCCCATTGCACACAGCTGTTTCCTTGTCAGGCCAGCAGGCTATGGCAGAAAAAAAAACAAGAATAGTTCTGATTATAGTGATGGTTTCTTTATCAGACTAAAGTGAAAATACAGTTATACTTATGTGAAGCTTCTGTTGCGCCAAATGTGTAGTAAAAATAGCCTAAGCTTACAACAGGAGAAATGAGGCCTCTAAACCTTGCTTCTCAAATGCGACTGCGGCAAACTATAACTCGTATGTTTTCTTGCACCGATATACGGGCTAGTTACAAAGATACACGCGAGGCGTTAGTGATGGAGTTGCCTTTTTTATTGCAGCGGCCTGGTTTGTGTTACCAAACGATAAACTCGGCAACTCACTCCCACGCTGCGAGGAAGCCACGCTGCGAGGAACGCACTTTTGTAGCGTTAGCTACACTTGCCTAGCCGGAGCTGATTTCGCGTGGAGGGTCATGAGCCGCGCTGCGCATGCGCGAGGATCAGTGATGTCACACAGCTTGGTCACCGGAGCTGGCGTCTCACGCGCTCTCCGACACCGCCGCGCGCGGCTCGCCGCTGCTGTTCTGCGCGTTCGGGAGGAGTGGCGTCGTAGGCGCGGCAGACACGGTGGCGCCGGCGCGCGCGCAGACCTCCGCCACCGCCGCGCGCGGCTCGCCCCTGCTGGTCTGCGCCGCATTCGAGAGGAGTGACGTCGTAGACACAGTGGCGCCGGCGCGCGCGGCTATTCGCCTTCGCTGTGCAGTCGCCGTCTGACACTGCGCTGGAGCCGCTTGATAGCGCCTCTGACTGGCGATTGCAGGTGGGTAACGCCATGGAGAAGGAGAGCGCAAATTCTGCTCGACGGCATAGAAGAGCCGAGAAGCTTATCTCATCGGATCCCGAAGTAGTTGCCGGGCAATCAGCGGTTCAGCGTACGAAGAATGAACAGATGAAGGCTAATAATCCTAGACAATCTGGAAAGCTAAGAATAATCAGCTGAACCTTTGCTAACGCTACGTATATCCTGGCATAGCCGAGCTAAGCCACTGCATTTTTTTTCTCGTCGACAGAGTATGACATGTTGACAAACTGAATATTGCAGCTCGTCGCCTCCGTGTGACACTTCGCGAAGGCATTTTAACGAATCAAAACAAAGAACGAAAGCGAGTGTGTCGACCGGCAGTGACTGGAAACACTTACAGCGAAACGAAACAACGAGAGACCCACCCGAATGCACCGCGAACCGTTACCTGCCGTTGCGCCGCCTCTGCCGCCGTATATTTTGAAATGAAGATAATGATGTCGATAGGCTGCTGACAACTACAAGCCTATTCTAGCAAAAACTATTACAAAAGATTGATGGCGCGGAACCTGGCAAGGCAAGGCTACTTCGTATAAACAGCAATTTGTTTTATTGAAGTGTAACAGTATGCCAAACAACTACACTCCCCAGTTAAACAATTGAAGTGGTCCAATTGGAAAAATACCGATTGGCACACAACTGGTTTTCACCAGTTGGATTTTCGGCATCCGTTGGGACGTACCAATTACATTCAAATAGTAAACCAGTTCATATCTAATTGGTAAGCCATTTGGGTAGAGCTAGTGGTAATTGGTTGACCAATTGATATAGATGAGGTCCAATTGGTCAACCTCTTGAACCCGCATGGTCATTCAATTGAAGCTAATTGGTACCAAAAATGGGTAACCGGCTAACGTGAACTGGTATCCAGTTAATCAGCAAATGGTCGCCCAATTGAAACTAGGTGGTGTTTAATTGGTTAACCGATTAAATAGATGTGGTCATCCAATTGAAGCTAGCTGGTGCCCAAATGGGTAACCGGTTGAAGAGAACTGGTCAGCCAGTTGAAGGTAGGTGGTGTTCGATTGGTTAACCAATTGAATAGATGTGGTCATCCAATTGAAGCTAACGGTTCCCAAATGGTTAACCAGTTGGTCACTTATGGCCATCCAGTTGAGGCTAACTGGTGCTCAACTGGCCAGCCAGTTGAAATAAACTGGTTTCCAGCTGGTTAACCGGCTGAATACATATGGTCATCCAAATAAGGCGAAGTAGTGCTCAACACGAAGAACCTTTATTACACAACAGTAGTTCGGTGAAAACATCTCATAGAGAGGGGGCTTCATAGTACAGCTCTCCAATTCCTGCTACCAAGTGTATTCGTTATCAAACTGTTGCCCGTTCTGCTTCAGCTTCAGGAAACAAGGTCGTGGATATATTCTCGTTGCTTAGGGTTCTTTCTTTGTTACACGTTGCGTCAGCAATCAGACAGGCTGCGTGAAAGAAAAATATAAGACGGCGAGGAAAATGAGCAATGTGGCTGTAGTACAGAGTACACACTTGTCTAAAATGCTGTAACAGCTCGCTCCAGCACGAGCAGTTCGAGATAGCCCACGCTCGAGCATTCACCCAAAGCGGTCATGCATGCAAATGTGAGTGCAGTCCGCAGCGCGCCGTTCGAGTGTTCTAGACAAGTGCGTTCACCTCTGCACGAAGAATGAAAATGCTCAATAAGTGGTATGCTGGGCCAGTTGGTGCAACATACTGAAACGGGTATGAGCAGAGCGAGAAGAAGAGGAGGAGGACGTGAACTGGTCGAGCCTACCGACGCCATCATTACCTGACCATCAACCTCGCCCTGTAAATAAACATAATTCAACCGTACCCGTAACAGTTTTGTGGTGGAGGTGCGGGGTACTTCGATCGAGACGACGGAGCCGCTGCCGCTAGGTCTACGCCGAAGCCGACGCCTCGCTCGACTACCTCCGACACTACCGGGAACACTACCGATGTCCGACAACGGTGACCAACAGTCATCTCCGACTCCTCCGGCGCGGACAAGCGCCGGCTGGATGCGTCAGATGGAGCCACGCCCTTTCTCTGGAAAACCCGGTGAGGACGTGGAGGAATGGCTTACCCACCATAAGCGTGTAAGCAAGTGCAACGGCTGGAACCCCACGGCTCAGCTGGAGCATGTCGTTCTCTTCTTGACAGACACTGCGCTGGTGTGGTTTGAGAAGCACGAAGAATCATTAACAACCTGGGAGCGCTTCGCTACTGAAATCACAGAGTGCTTCGGAGATTCTACCACGAAGAGGAAGCGGGCGGAGCAGGCATTGCTTCAGCGTGCTCAAGTGCCAGGTGAGACCTGTACCACGTACATAGAGGCGATCCTGAAGTTGTGTAAGACGTTGAATCCTCGAATGTCCGAAGAGGACAAAGTTGGGCACCTTCTCAAAGGTATTGCCGAGGATGTATACAACTACTTGATTGCCAAAGAGAGTCTCGCCTCGGTAGCTGATGTCATGAAGCATTGCCGCACATTTGAGACATTGAAGCTACGCCGCATCACGTCCAAGTTCGGCAGGTTAGCAAATGTGGCGACTGTAGCAAGCATTGAGGACAGCTACAGTTTTCAATTTGACTTTGCAGCAATTGTGAGGCAAATTGTCCGCGAAGAACTGGAACGACACACCAAATCCGCGGATGTCGAACAGCCTGGTTGCGCTTCTAACCAACACCACGAACCTGCATCGGCTGTATCCGCATTGTCGGCCATGTCAGGCGGCGCAGACTTTCGAGTCGACCAGGTGCGACAGCACCGAAGTTCCTTGCCCAATGACATGACGCACGACCAACGCACTCGTAGGGATACTACCACGAATCGGCACTCAGAAGACCGTGTTTTCTACACGCAGCGTCCGAGAGCTTATCCCGAAGCCTACAACGTCGGTCGCCCATCGCCTGTCTGCTACAGCTGTGGTGCCGTAGGTCACATCTCTCGTTTTTGTCGCCGGCGACGCCAGGCAAGATACGGCCCACCACCGACTTGGCCTCACCTTGAACAAGGAATTTATGACGATCATTGGCCGACAGAACTTAGGGAAGTAAACACCACAGTCTCGCCACCCAGGAATACCTTCTGTCATTACAACAGAAAGAGTGACTCGCCAGCTTCCGACCGTAGCCTGACGCCACCGACCAGACGCCAACGCCGTTCACCGTCACCACGGCGACGTTCTACGTCACCACCATCGTCGGGAAACTAGCCGGCACGGCCGATGGAGGTAAGGTCGCCGGCCAGTCTCCGTCTCTGCGAACTACTCCTCTTCCTATTGTGATGGTCAAGAACAAAGTGTGTGTGTTAATTGATAGTGTACCCGTCACTGCGTTAGTCGATACTGGTGCTGTGGTTTCCGTCATGAGCGTGACTTTCAAAGAAAGGCTTGGTCGGAAAGTTATGTTCCCGTGGAATGGTGGTGTGACATTTCGTGGTGTCAGCGGAGAGTGTCTTGTTCCCCTTGGTATTTGTGTTGCAAGTGTTTTATTCGGCGAAGAAGATCTCGTGACGGAATTTCTTGTTCTACCACGGTGCACTCATGATGTGATTCTCGGGATCGACTTTCTTCAGGACTGTGGTGCTTCCGTTAACTGTGGCACAGGCGAAATTACATTGAATGGCGCGCTTCTCTCTACTCTTGCCGATACATCCTTACCAGAGGAAAACTATTTTGTCGTATCGAACGATTCGCTTATAGCGCCGTGGTCTCTATCACGTGTTCCTGTTAATGTTCCTGCGTCCGACCTTTCATCGTTCGACGCTCAAACCCAACCACTTGCGACGGGTTGCGTGAATAAAGATGTACTTGTGCCGCGTTCTCTCGTGACACTTGTGAATGGCGCCTCAAATTTGCGGTCTTTCAATTGTTCTTCGGTGCCTGCTATTCTCCCGCGCGATGTGAAGCTCGCTAAATGTGACTAAATTACTTACAGCTATATCACAGTTTTAAGCGAGGAGGAGCAGTCTCAAAGAAGCGACCCCCAACGAAGCAGTTCCGAAGAACAGGTCTTAGGATGATCAGCAAGTCGCTGCCCTCACATGAACGCCACGCTCTTGCACGAGTCCTTCTGACACATCTTTCTGTCTTCGATTTCACACAAGGGGACACGGAGGCTTCACTACCACGTTCTCGTGCTCACCACAGAATTGACACCGGATCTGCACACCCGATTCGTCAAAAGCCGTACCGCGTGTCTTCGACAGAAAGGACAGTTATAGCAGAACAGGTGACTGACATGTTACGAAAGGGCGTCGTGAAAGAGTCATCTAGTCCGTGGGCAGCACCAGTGATCTTAGTAAAGAAGAAGGATGGATCGTGGCGGTTCTGTGTTGATTACAGAAAACTAAACTCGGTCACCAAAAAGGATGTGTATCCGCTTCTTAGAATTGATGATGTCATCGACTGCCTACATTCCGCTGCCTACTTTTCGTCGCTGGATTTGCGAACATGGTATTGGCAGATACCCATGCACCCAAACGACAAGGAGAAAACGGCCTTCGTGACGCCCGACGGCCTTTATGAATTTAATGTTATGCCGTTCGGCCTTTGTAATGCGCCAGCAACGTTCTAACGATTTATGGACGCTATACCTTGTGGACTTAAATGGGAAATTTGTTTGTGCTACCTTGATGATGTGGTGATTTTTGGCAGCACACTGAACGAGCATAACAGACGCCTCAGTCTCGTTTTGGATTGCGTAGAAAAGGCCGGCTTGATCCTAAACTCAAAGAAATGTCGTTTCGGTGAAACGGAGACGTTAGTACTTGGGCATCTCGTGGACAAAAACGGTGTGAGGCCAGACCCACGAAAGATCGAGGCCGTCAGCTCTTTCGAACCACCTAGTCCGTGCGGGAGCTGAGGAGCTTCTTGGGCTTATGCTCGTATTTTCGTCGATTCGTTCCAAGGTTCGCAGACGTGGTGCATCCCCTAACATGTCTTCTCCAAAAAGACGTGCCTTTCAAGTGGACTTCGGCTTGGGACGAGGCGTTCCGCCAGCTAAAGTTTCTGCTAACGTCGGGGCCTATATTGCGTCACTTCGATGTGTCTTCGCCGACAGAAGTGCACGCCGATGCTAGTGGCATCGGCATCGGTGCCGTACTAGTGCAGCGTCGTCAAGGGTCTGAACACGTCGTGGCTTATGCTAGCCGCTCTTTCAGTAAGGCTGAGCGCAACTATACCGTGACAGAACAAGAATGCTTGGCAGCTGTTTTCACGGTACACAAATTTCGACCTTATATCTACGGACGCCCGTTCACAATCGTCACCGACCACCACGCTTTATGCTGGCTGGCGAATCTCCGTGACCCAAGTGGACGACTTGCACGCTGGGCTCTTCGACTACAGGAGTACGACTTCGTCATCTCGTACAAGTCTGGACGTCACCACGCCGATGCAGACTCTCTCTCCCGCCTTCCTCTGACGACGACCGAGTGTGACAAAGACATTTTTGATGACTGCTTTGCCCCCATTTCTGCCACATTCCAAGACTCGACGACTTTCAAGACGGAACAAAAAATGATATTGGTTTGGAACCACTATTCGCCGCTGCAACGCGTCCTGGAGCCACCGGTCGCTTTTGTGTCCGTGACGGCTTGCTTTACAAGACGAATTATTCGGCTAAAGGCGCACGCTTCCTTCTAGTCGTGCCACAGAGTCTGCGATTGGAAATACTGAGAGCCATGCACGACGATGCGACCGCTGGTCACTTCGGGTTCATCAGAACTTTGAACCGGATACAGGAGCGCTTTTATTGGCCCAGAATGCGAGACACCGTCAAGCACTATGTCACAAGTTGCGAACAGTGTCAACGCTACAAGCGCCCTTCGACTTCTCCGCCATAGGGATGGTAAAATCGATGAACGATTAATCGATTAATCGATTAAATGTCGACAATTAATCGATTAATCATAATCGATTTCTGCCTTTCGATTAATCGAATTAATCGATTAAAACTATTCGATTAATCGATTACGGCATCCCCCACTCCCGCCCCCAACCTCGCCCCGGCCGGAGCGCATGACTGCGAGGCGCGCTATCCTGAGACGCAGACCCTGAACGCTATCCTTAGACGCAGGAAGTTGCAAAGCCGAATACAACTACTTTTTCTGGTTCTATTTGGGATGCCGTCGATCGCGCACTTCTACGAAATTGCGTTGCATTGTAGTACGATCCGATGAACTAAATGCCTTCTCAGTTCAAGACATGCTATAGTAACCCTGTAGTCTATCGCCGCACCAATCCGAACCCACTTGAGACTTGGCACAGCATGCGAACTGGCCTAGATCATGTGTTTGACGTTGCAATGGAGTATTTGCCAATTCCTGCAACGTCAGTAGCATCCGAGCGCCTTTTTTCGCATGCTGGATGTGTGGCGACCCAAAGGAGGTGTCGGTTGTCGCCCGAGCATCTCGGGCAACTGACATTTCTTCGCTCAGTAGAAAAAAGCATGTCGCTCGGAGCAGCAGCCCCATGAAACAAAACAAAAGGGGACTGTTGAGAAAGTAAGCAGCATGTGGATTCGCCAACTTTCAAAAGAGAAGTTTATTCTTTTCTGTAAATTTCATACGTGCCAGCGCATCGTCTTGTAGCTTATTTTGTTCGTGTTTTTTTTTTTCCGCGCTGTTTCATCGTGTTGCCGCATAAACGCATGTCTGCTTACATTTGGTAAACGAGTAGTTTTCGTCACCTGTAGTGTCAATCGCAACTTTCTTTGTATTTTATTCAACCCTCAGATTTTACTCGTTTCTTGTGTGAGTGCGGCATTGTAATGTGCGCTGCTTATTTACTCACTGGTTCTTAGTGCCGTTCTGTTACACTCTTTAGCAAATAAAATATTGTTTACCAATGAAACAGAGAGAGAAAATGTGTTATAAGGCAGAGAGGGTGGCCTGAGCTAGTACGCGCCTGCCTGTTACTCTGCACCGGGGGAAACGCAACGGGGCAAAAAGAGTGATGAAGTACGATGATGGGGAGATGATTAGGTAATCCGTATATACATAATAAGATACGTTTGCTAGCGTAAAGAGGACAACGACGCTAGTAACCATCTTTTATCTGCTGTATACCAACTAGCCCAACTGTCCGTCTTATAGGGTATATATACCATGTTCATAATTGTTGAGCTAACTTTCCTACGATGCAGTTAGCCCAATTAATGGCAGCTAGTCACTTCTTCAAACAGAGTGTTCAAGCGTGGTTTGCTTGCGCTGGGATGCGGAAAGTGTCGACTCGGCTCTCTTGACATGAACACGCATAATAGACAAACGCCAGCACGTGCAACTACGACCTCGTCTTCTCTTGAAGCACGAAAGTTGCTGCCATTAGTTGAGAGAAAATGTAGTGCAGGAATGCGCACTCGCGAATTGTGAAAAGGCCCTTATAGACCATTTATGTAATCCGCAACTTTACGCGTTGGTTTACCGAACGTCTAGCATCCAGTGCATTACTATTGAAGAAGTGACCTTGTAGCACTTAGTAATACTTTATGGTCGCATATTTAGGGAGAAATACAGCTTTCAGCTAGAGGCCCCCGTCTTCTGATGTGACAAAAAAGGACAGTCGCGCAATTTATGTTTTAATGTCTGGTACACTAGATAGCGCTCACAGTTCAGGATGTACGCACAATTGAAAAGGTGTGAGTGGCACCGTGTTACGGCAAAGATCAGGCGAAACCTGCGGAGTATACTGGCGCAGCTGCTGTTTTTTCTAGCCGGGAGGCAGAAACTCATGTCACTCTATTTCCCGCAATATTTATTAGAACTAACAGACAATAATGCCAAGGAAAGTATAGAGGATGTTATTTGTAATAATTGGGATATCAATGTGAAGGAAGTAAAGTGGACGAAAAGATAACTTGCCGCCGGCAGGGACCGAACTTGCGACCTTCGAATAACGCGTCCGATGCTCTACCACTGAGCTACGGCGGCGGTCATACCCCATCCACTTCATAGGGTACACATGTGCATTTAAACCTAGGAGTGTTAGTCAGCGCCGATCACAGCCATGGCGGCGAATGTGGAACACTCTTTTTCTGCCTTTTGGCGTCACGTAGCAAGTGACCTTTTTTTACGAGCTGGCAGCTGACCAATAATCCCTCGCATACTACCTGAAGGCACCGAGTCTGCCAGAACGAGACCCTCGCTATGAATGAAGGAAAGAAGGTGACTTTTAGGGGCTCGTTTTTCTTTGTCATACACCCCTAACCTCCCCTATACTTCCTTTCGCATTATTGTCTGTTAGTTCTAATTAATACTGTGTCTAACAAAGAAAAACGAGCCCCTAGAAGTAATTCGAAAGTCGCAGATTCGGTCCCTTCCGGCGACACGTTATCTTTCCCTCCACTTCACTTTCTTCAGATTTATATCCCAATTATTACAAATAACACCCCCTATACTTTTTCTTGGCAATATTGTCTCTTAGTTCTAATTAATATTGTGCCTAACAAAGAAAAGCGAGCCCCTAAATGTCATCTTCTTTCCTTCTATTTCCCGCAGTTGCCTGTACGGATGGTCTGTTTGAGGCCAGTATATTTCTGTGTAATCTCTGCATAGGTACCTCAAGAAAAAGATCGCGTCAGTCCGCAATTATAGTATTATGTAGGGCTTCCACAATATCTAACCGACAAACCGAGAAAAGATGACTTGCTTACTAGAGCGAGCGTCTTTTTAATTTCTCTTCGTCTCTCTTTTACCTTTCTCGGGATTTCCTCACCCTCCGTCACACTGCATGTTTCAACAGCGACTTTCCAACCAGTGTGGTCCCCGAACGCGCCTCCGGTTTCGATGACCTCGAGTAGGCAGGCTTCGAGAAAATGCGACCTGCTGCCGAATAGTCCAGGGATGATAGCCACAGATGCTTGATTCCGCGACATCAACCAACGACGACGGGCCCTTGTGTCCAGTGTGCGAAAGTGTAAATTATCGCACACTGCACACAAGGGGCCCGTCGTCGACACTTTCGAAAGTGGGAATTTTGCATCGTCAGCGCGTCTAATGAAAAGATTTGGGCCCATATTAGACACGAACGATGCCTCTCAAACAAAGAGATATCGGTTTTAAAGCACCCATTAAAAATGTCGATTAATCGATTAATCGATTAAAAGATTCCACCGAAAGCAATTAATCGATGAAAGGCTAAAGCGATTAACGATTAACGATTAATCGATTAAAAATTTTAATCGACCATCCCTACTTCGCCAGGTCTTCTCCAACCACTGTCAACGCCTCGTCTACCATTTGAACAAGTGGGTATTGATCTTTTAGGCCCATTTCCACGATCATCTAACGACAATCGATGGGTGATAGTATGTGTCGACCATCTGACCCGCTACGCAGAAACGGCGGCCATACCATCTTCGACAGCTGCGTGCGTTGCAATGTTTTTGCTTCGATTTATTATTCTTCGACGTGGTCCTCCCCGTGTGATCATTAGTGATCGTGGTCGTCAGTTCGTCGCGGACGCCGTAGAAGAGCTGGTTCGTCTGTGCAATTCGCAGTTCCGCCATTCATCGCCTTATCACCCTCAGACGAATGGGCTTGTAGAGCGTAGGAACAGAACTCTGACTAACATGTTAGCCATGTACGTCTCTTCCGACCACAAAAACTGGGATGATGTTCTCCCCTTCATCACTTATGCTTACAATACTGCAAAGCATGAGACGACCGTTTACAGTCCATTTTACCTCCTTTACGCACGTCCACCGCTAAGCTGCATCGACACGATACTACCGTTTGACTTTCATAGCGACTACTCTGTCGCCAGAACGCTGTGTCTTGCCTAAGAAGCCCGGCGGATTGCTCGCCTTCGTACTGTGGCATCGCAGCAGCGATCCAAAGAACGCTATGACAGCCACCATCAGGCTGTCTCGTACCGTAAAGGAGACTTCGTGTGGTTGTGGACCCCGCAACGTAAACGTGACTTATGCGAAAAGTTTTTACCCCAGTACACGGGCCCATTCGTCATCGTTGATCGCTTGAGCGATTTGAGGTACGTCGTGGCGCGCTTGACGTCAGCTGGCCGTCGGTCAAGCCGGACCCAACTGGTACATGTTGCCCGCCTTAAGCGGTTTCACTCTACACATTCTAAGTGATTCGGACTCGCCCAGCGGGCTTCGTCTGGGAACCGGGGAATGAAACGGGTATGAGCCGAGCGAGAAGAAGAAGAGGAGGACATGAACTGGTCGAGCCTACCGACGCTATCATTACCTGACCATCAACCTCGCCCTGTACATAAACATAATTCAACCGTACCCGTAACAATATTGTAAATTGTATGAGTGGAAAACAGCAGGAATAGAAGGAAAGAACTTGACAGGACAGACGCTGAACTTAAAGTTGCAGTTTATTGGACATTTTTTTCGCACGAGAGCACGGAATCGCGCATGTGCATCCACCTTACCACAAGAAATACAAGGCCAACAGGAAAGTTACTTATCCGAACTGCCGCCCTATAACTATTTAGAAAGCCTATTTCTTTATCATTCAGCGCTACCGAGGGAACACTCATGCACGTGGTTGAGTTTGGCTGTACAGCTTCCGTGATCTCGGTGGCCAGCCTGCGTTTTGATTTGCTATGAACATTAGTGCTCGTAAACTGCGGATTGCACCCGCAATCTCTGCAGTGCAGAGACGGGTGCGTGCCACCTGCGAGAACCTTCAATGACGATTCATGTTCTCCGAGTCTGTCATTTAGACATCGGCCCGTCTGGCCGATGTCGCAGCTCAACGGAACTCTGTACACGACCTCATCGGTACAGGGAACAAAGTGCATGGCACGTTTTTTTGTGCAACCTTTCTGGTTCACTTTTCCCTTCCCATGGTTTTTAACCATGGAGCACAGCTTGGCTAGTTTGCAGGGGGCTGTGAGCACGACGTCAACCCCGTGCTTGCGACCAATCTTCTTCCAATTGTGCGACACAGAATGCACGCACGGCATGACCACAATCTTTTCCGTTTTCCTTTTATCCTGGGTAGCATTTGTCCTCTTTAACTTCTTTAAGAACCTTTTAAACTTCTTTAAGTTGCAGTGGGTGGCACGTTCTTAAAGAAGTTCTGAAAGAGACGTGGAACAGCCCCATGCAGATCTACGATTCAAAACCGCGGCATAACCTCGAAACGCCAGGACCAGCTAGGTGCCGACCAGCTCTGCTGTGTCTTTCGCCTTGCGCCATTAGTGCAAGTTATGCCCCGCTTTTTAGAGCGCAGCCCTTAGACGCCCGTTCCAGCATTGAGCGGCGTTGCCGTTGCCGTCAGCGGTGTAACCGATAGAGCGAACGAGCACGAAGAAGAGCGAACGGGGAGCGCAACGAGCCGCTGTGTTAGCGTCTGCAATAGGCACCCGGCAATGCAGTTTCCGAGATACGATGGTAGCGCCAGAAAACATAGCCTAGCGAGTAGACGCAGCAAAATCGAGTGTCTATACTCCGCATCCTCCATGTTGAGGAACGGTCCTTGACTTGAACGTGACTTGCCACCGCCTCAATGCAGTGCGTTTGAAACGCGTTTGTAGCGTTTGTGCTGCCTTGGTAGAGCCTGCAAAGAGCGCGTTCTAAACGCGTTTGTGCTGCATTGAAGGAGGTGATTACGAACGCACGTAGGAAGCGTTCGTTGAAAGAGGCGCCCAAAAGGGAGACACTTGAGCGCGTTGATGTGTCCAGCGAGCGTTCATTTTCTTGGTATCCCTGGCGGCTGGTGCCCTCAACACTTAGGCGTTCGATAAGAGCTCCATCGCGCCCTCTGGTCAGTGACGCGTGCCTATGCCGCGTTCCTGCTCGCGCTTCTTGTGAAAGTGCAACGCATGCCTCGCGCACGAGCACGAGAAAGTGGGTTGACCTGCGAGGCTTGGGAAATGAAGACGACGAGCAGGAGACTCCGAGCAACGCTCAGAGTGACGCGCCGCTAAAGGTTGCAAATGAAATACCCCAAAAAAAAATGTTGCAGTGGCTTAGCTCGGCTATGCCAGGATAACGTAGCGTTAGCAAAGGTTCAGCTGATTGTTCTTAGCTTTCCTGATTGTCTAGGATTAGCTTGCTTATCATGTTTACTGCTGCTCCAATGACACACACATGGCATACATATTATGTGACACATGTATATTTATTTTGCCAGGCAACTACAGTCGAAACTCGCGATAACGAAATCCCGAGGGAACGAAATTCTCACCGCAACGAAATATTTTTCGGAGCACGGGCGAACGCCCATAGGAGTCAATGCATTTCGTAACTCGCGACTACCAAAGATATTCATACCGCAGTCCCTCATTAACGAAATTTTTGAAACTCGAGTGCGCGAATAATCTACTCTCGCAACATTAACTACATTCGAAAACTGCTGAAATGCATTCATGCTACACTTAAATTGTGCACAACTATCGCTACAGCGCACTTGAGAAGCAGCCGCCATCATTGTTTAAAAAAAATCACAGCATATCCACGGAGTGAATGATGATGAGTGGGCGAAGCTGCGGAGGTTCATCGGTAAACCGTGAATCTTCCGTGAATTCTGCCCAGTACATCATCACCGACGTGAGATCGGGCGCGTTTATACTAAAGGTTCGATGAGAGTTATGACGACTTGCAGCTCACTTTAATTTTACATGTACGCTGTGAATTTTCATTGTTTAATCACGCACAGGAGAAATCGCACACACGCACTACCTTGGAGGTCAAAATCCAGTGCCTATATATACGGGGTGGTCAGTGAACGGTTGTGCAGCGCGAGCGGTCGGTTTTTTCAATCAAGACGCTGCCGCGACGCTGCCTCGCGACGCTGCCTGCGTCGGCGCCGCTGCGCCGCGAGGCAAGATAGGGGGGGGGGCACCGTAGGAGAGGAGAAAGAGGGGGAAGCGTAGGAGAGGAGAGGGCGATACATATCACGTACTGTCGCAGCGCATTGTCTTTAGGGAGCCTTCATGTGTGCACGTCCCCTCCGTTTTTAAGACTGGTTACACACTACTACGGGACGAACGGGTGCCGCTATAAGGAGCTTCGCCCCTAAAAAACAACATAAAGCTGGCGACAATGATGATGATGATGGCTTGCCGAAACTCCTGCTCGTAATCGCGGACTACGTAGCCAAATCCGCATTCCTCATGGAGTTTTGTTCGTTGGCTTGGCTCTGTGCTTGGCTTTGTCGGCTTTGCGCGCACACGGTCGCGTGTGTGGAGCCATTTGTGCAGCGTTTGCTTGGTCGCTTAGTGCTATGTGAACTGTGTGTTGCGATTGCTTCGTCCGATTTCGCTGCCTGCGAAGATGCCGCCTCCTACGAAAATCGGAAGTTCATCATGCTGAAAGATAAGGCTGCAATCTTCAGTGAGGTGGAAAAGGGCAAGAAAAAAAAATGGACATCGCCGAAGAATTCGACGTTGCGTGCAGCTCGCTGTCCACGATTCTGTGCTGATCCGCGCTGATCCAGCGGAGCCGTAAGAAGGTTCGCCTGTAGGCGCACTTGATGACGGTACTGGTGACAGCGCAGTGCCGCCGTCACTGACCAGTGCATGGGGCGAACGTTCTGCCGTGGCAAACGAGATTCCCGATCGAGAGGTATGAAATTGCTGCAATGTATAGCCCGCCAAAGCAAACTTACTCACGTTTGGTAATAAAAATGTGTTTTTTGTAAATTCCATGCCTTTTCTGCCGCATTCTCGCGCCAACGAAATTCCCGCAAGAATGAAATTTTTGTGCTTTCCCCGCCGATTTCGTTATTGCGGGTTTCAACTGTACTTCGGGATCCGATGAGTTAAGCTTCTCCGCTCTTCTGCTACGTTGAGCAGCATTTGCGCTGTCCTTCTCCATGGCTAAACCACGCTGGCAAACGCCAGTCAGAGGCGCTATCAAGCGGCTCCAGCGCAGTGTCAGACGGCGACTGCACAGCGAAGGCGAATAGCTGCGCGCGCGCCGGCGCCAGTACGTCTACTCGGCTACGACGTCACTCCTCTGGAAAGCGCAGACCGGCGGCAGCGAGTCGCGCGCGGCAGCGGCGGAGTGCGTGGGAGGTGCCGGCTCTGATGCGCCAGCTGTGTGACATCACTGATCCTCGCGCATGCGCAGCACGGTTCTTGAGGAGCCATGTGAAACTGGCTCGGCTAGGCCAGTGTAGCTAACGCTACACAAAAGAAAAGAAATAGACGCTCAGCGATCCATACGCATAGTAACAGACGTATAACGGCGTTTGTTTGTTTGTAAACCATAAAACATCTTCGATTACTCGTCATAAAAACAAGAAAATTCTGTACTGGGTGGTGAACTACTTCATGTGAACTTATCTACTGCAAGAAGTCCCGCTAGCTTCTTCAGCGTTGCACGTGATGCGTGTAGTGGAGCCTGCAATGCAGGGTGGTGTACGTAGCACTCGAGCGCTGGCAGTTTCTGTGGCAATATGTAATGGAGGTTACATTGCTACAACTGCGGATCGCCAAATCTTGAAAGAGTTCACGTTGCCGCAACACGAAGCTGCGCTCGCAGTATCGTAATCGTCTGTGAATTTTTTATACTGGACATATTTCACACTGATACTGCAATATTGAATCAGTATTCATTAAACTCCTATTTATTGTTCAATTTAATGCGGTTACTTGTGCACGAAATTCAATGATATTGGTGCGCGTGAGGGAATCTGTACTTGAACATCTGCAGCGCAGTATCGTGACTGTTCATTTGAAGACCAACGTGAAAATTTCCACATGTGTTGAGCTTGTAGTCGGCAAGCACCAATGTTGAAGTTAGTCATGTCTGAAGTATATCCGGCGCTCTTCCAAAAAAATTCGTCTAGGATCGTTTCTTTAGATAATTTTTATCTCCATATAACCTGCTGCGGCAATATTCTAATTCGTGTAATATGCGTAGTCTGATGTCAGCTTTAAGTTGCTCACTTTATCTCAGCTCAGGATTTGTCCGATACTATATATAAATTTTGAAAAAGACCAAATGTAACGTTAATGTAACGACACGTTCCAATGTTCGAATTCTAACTGGAACGCGTTTCTTTCGCATTAAAGGGGTACTGACACGAAAATTTTCAGTTGTCGATTTTTTGCATCAAATGACAGGCCAAGCCCTCAAGAGCCTAGAAAATGCTCTGCTAAGCGTGAGTGCACACCGGAAAGGTAATTGCAGTCAGTGGCGTAAATCATTGGGGGGAGGGGGGAGGAGGGGTCAGGACCCCCCTTGTGTTCAGGCTGGGGGGACACAACTTGCAAGTGTCCTCCCTTGTCCATGTCCACGTGTCAGACTGTGCTGTAAGCTATAATGGATCTTCACCAACTAGCCCGGTCAGCAACCTCCCCCCTCGCGATTTAACTTTCAAACATCATATATTTCAATTGCTTGAGTGTTAAATAGAGCAAACTCTCCGTAAAACTAACTCTAAAATCTGAAGTCCTTCCGAAGAGCAGAAACGAAGTACAAAAGTGAAGGCTTCTTTCCGCTTCAAGAAGCACTGTGCAGCACAAGCTTTCTGAAATGTATACTTGACTTTAAAATGCAAAGTAAATAAATAATCCCCGATCACCTATCATTATTTATCTATGTCGACCATTCGTTGGAACCTATTGACGATGAAGTATGAAATAAATGCCGGACTATGCTTATGGGATTTTTTTTTAAATCACCCGGAAACATAAACATGCTTTACAAGCAAGTTTTCGTGGGAGGCTACGTGTATCTAGCAGGTGTACACGATGGCGACCGGAGCTAAAGTAAATCTGCACCTTTGCACGTTATAACAAATTAGTGCTAGCATTTTCACTTGATCATTTAACGCGAGTGATATATTAATTACAAACTTGCTAGAGCCCACCTACCGAGCCACACTTAAAAACTAACTTCACCAAGCTAGCTTTCTACTATTGGCTTTTCAGTGCCGTTATGTTAAGCTCCGTTGCCTGGTACTCAGGCCTATGCTAACTTTTTTTCAAAGCATCGTTATTATTTTTATAAAACAAAAATTCAACTTATATTCGTAAAATTAAAATGACCGGCATAGCAAGATGTCATATTCTGGATTTACGCCACTGGCATTGCTAGTATGGTTTTAAAGGGTAGTTTCGGTTCCTACTGTACCCTGACGTCAAAACACTGTATTCTCGCGCAAGATATCGTGAAGTTTCTACGGCCGCTCCGCGCCGTGGCTCCGTTCATGACGCACAAGCGGCCATTTGGGAAATTTTGGTACCTGACGTCATCACAACTAAGACTGCTGCGTGAAGCCACGAAAATTGGTACTGTAGCCGACGTTGGCCTGACGTCAAGCTAGTGTCAATGTCGGTAGGTGCGCCATGGAAAAATTGACTTTAATATCTGAATAAGATATCTTAACAGCATTCGCTAAGCTTCACACTTTCTCAGAGCCATATCTGTATACAGGAGATTTGTATGGCAGTGTAATCTCACCTCCGAAAAATTTTGTCAGTACTCAGTACCCTTTTAAAGAAACTTATAACGGGAATTCGTTTCAAAATAGGGAAGGAACGAGGAACGAGCTTTCGTTCCTATTTTAGAGGAACGTGTACAACACTGAGTAGAACGAGGATTCATATTCTAAACCCATAGTTTCTTAAAAATACGCTAGAGGGAGATCTGGCGCTATTGTCTATGGGAGGTGCAAAGCATGGCGCTTCAGCCAGCATGGTAAATGATGCGGAATACACGGATTTGTCTAAGCTTCGCTCTTTCGGCTCTGTTCTCCGTGCGGCCTGCAGCCGCTTTATTAAGGAGAACTAACAGACAATAATGCCAAAGAAAGTATAGGGCATGTTATTCGTTGTAATTAGGATGAAGTGTGAAGAAAGTAAAGTGAACGAAAAGATAACCTGCCGCCGGCAGGGACCGAACCTGCCACCTTCGAATAACGCGTCCGATGCTCTCGGACGCGTTATTCGAAGATCGCAGGTTCGGTCCCTGCCGGCGGCAAGTTATCTTTTCGTCCACTTTACTTTCTTCACACGTTAGAGCATCGGACGCGTTATTCGAAGGTCGCAGGTTCGGTCCCTGCCGGCGGTAAGTTATCTTTTCGTCCACTTTACTTTCTTCACACGTTAGAGCATCGGACGCGTTATTCGAATGTCGCAGGTTCCGTCCCTGCCGGCGGCAAGTTATCTTTTCGTCCACTTTACTTTCTTCACACGTTAGAGCATCGGACGCGTTATTCGAATGTCGCAGGTTCGGTCCCTGCCGGCGGCAACTTATCTTTTCGTCCACTTTACTTTCTTCACACTTTATCCTAATTACAACGAATAACATCCCCTATACTTTCTTTGGCATTATTGTCTGTTCGTTCTCATTAATATTGTGTCTAACTAAGAACCGAGCCCTTAGAGTAATCTTCTGCAGCCGCTTTGTCGCAAGACGAAGTTCAGCAAATGTTCTGCAGTTACGCTTCACTGCCTTAACTTTTTTAGGCTCAGCAGTTCAAATCGGCTCACGAAGTTCACAACGATCCATCCTTTTTGTCCGAAACAAACGTCAAAACAACAATAAACAAAGTTGCAAGAGCGTTGGAAGCCGCAAGCACGAAGATTAGGCAAATCCGTGTCATCATTCCTACGGTGGCTGAACGAACGCAGCGCCAGAGTTCCTTGTAAGTATTGTAGGAAAACCAATGTCGAAAGCCACTTGAACTAAAGCGTGAGCGAAATCTTGGCTTGGCATCCCACCAGCGTGTTATATACCATATTATTGGTTGAAATTTGGTTACATCACCACCTTGCACACAATTCTTATTCCAGGAGAAATGCTGATTTGCTCTTCGTTTAGAAAAAACCTAGCTACGAAAAGACATGAAATGTTTTATAATCCCAAATCGACGTAGTGAACTAGGAAAATAGTTGCATTAAACTTGTGAGCTTTCATCAAAATGGATAAGTAATCTTGAAATAAACTTGCAAGAGTAGTGTCCCCCTCAAAAATATGGCAAACGTTCGTTTCCGACCAAACACGAACATTAGTTTTACCAATTAAAAAAAGGAATCTGAAGTCCCACCAAAATGATTTTAAAATATTCTTCTTGGCACGTATGAATGTTTTGCAGTATTTATAGATTTTCGTTCGCTTGGAGTGTAACTCTGAAAGCGCTTTACTTTATCAATTCACACAAGGGTTTGGCCAAACATATGACAAGGACCAGTTGCGGTTTTCATTTAAAACTTTGATCAGCCAATTTAAACAAGTCACTCGTACAAATTTTCGCCCCCGCGTTTCCAGAACCTCAACTTCGATTGTTCTTTTTCGAAGCAAGTCTTTTTCTTTTACCTTACTCCTTGTTATGCGCCAACAGACGCACTAGTGTTCTTTCGTGTCCTTGAAGAAACAGTCGAACGTCGCTGCTTATTTCTGTATTGTGTGCAACTATCCAGCCAAGATTTTTCGTTGGCCGCGTTTTTGTTTACACTTTTAAAGTACTAAGTACTAGCTTTTCGTATGGAGTCTGTCCAAATGCTTATCAGTACATTGGGATACTGTGCTTCGACATACTAGCATTTTGCTTCACTTATTTTTTCTGCGCACGAGAGCATGCACCTCAAAATACGGGAAAATGCATCTGCGGATATTCCAAAGGTCATGATCATCATCAGCCTGACTACGCCCACTGCAGGGCAAAGGCCTCTCCCATGTTCCGCCAATCGACCCGGCCCTGTTCTTGCTGCTGCCCCGTTATACCCGCAAACTTCATCTCACCTGCCCACCCAACTTTCTGTCTCCCCCTCGTGCATTTTCCTTTAAACCACCCGTCTCATAGAAAACGACATTCGTTTCTCCCTGCTTTGCCTGGCTTTTAATCTCAATGATATGAAGTCCTGAGGCCAAGAGGGTGACGCACGCGACGTCACCAGGGTACGTGTTGTCGATTGGTCTACATACGATCGTTATCAATACATCTTCTGGTATGCTTTTTTCGTGCGGTGGCACCTACAACTTGACAATCAATACTGACATAGTTTCCGTCGTGTTGGCCCGGGCTGCGCCAACCCAGCGACCAACCCCTTGACGATCATAGATCACGTCGGTGATACGCAGTTCTTGGATGGCACACCCAGAAAGGCCCCCGGCGTTTATTTCCACTCGTACATGTATTTCCCCTCGTAAATGTATGTCGCTGCCCCGTGGCTTCGGTAAGCACAGATACAGAAAATAAGACAGCGCTCTGTGACTCAGGCGTGACAACTGCGCGCCAGCAGTTAACAGCACATACCCTCCCCCCCCCCTTTTTTTTTTGCAAACCATGCCGAGGAACAAAAAGGGCGGAGGGTTGTACCGAGCATTACAAAAAAGCAAGAATAACGCGTGGTGTAATGAGCAATGCATTCATCAAATCCCTTCATCAGTACCCCAACGCACTGGACGTTTGACCAGTCTCCCCGCTTTGGTCACATACCCTGTAGCCGAGGCCACCTGATTAGCCCATAATGAGGCGGCCGAATTGTCGCCTCACGGTTCAACCTGATCATCGGAGTCTGGGAACTCATAGCTTCCTTCGGGTTGCCCCTGTTTCGGCAGAGGGTTTAGCATCTTTCTGTTACGCCTTAGCGTAATGCTATCACCACGTAGACCTGGGTGTAGCAGCTGCTGTAGTGACCGTGGCTCTCGTTTGCATGTCGGTCGCCTCACGGTTCAACCTGATCATCGGAGTCTGGGAACTCATAGCTTCCTTCGGGTTTCCCCTGTTTCGGCAGAGGGTTTAGCATCTTTCTGTTACGCCTTAGCGTAATGCTATCACCACGTAGACCTGGGTGTAGCAGCTGCTGTAGTGACCGTGGCTCTCGTTTGCATGTCGGTCGCCTCACGGTTCAACCTGATCATCGGAGTCTGGGAACTCATAGCTTCCTTCGGGTTTCCCCTGTTTCGGCAGAGGGTTTAGCATCTTTCTGTTACGCCTTAGCGTAATGCTATCACCACGTAGACCTGGGTGTAGCAGCTGCTGTAGTGACCGTGGCTCTCGTTTGCATGTCGGTCGCCTCACGGTTCAACCTGATCATCGGAGTCTGGGAACTTATAGCTTCCTTTCGGGTTTCCCCTGTTTCGGCAGAGGGTTTAACATCTTTCTGTTACGCCTTAGCGTAATGCTATCACCACGTAGACCTGGGTGTAGCAGCTGCTGTAGTGACCGTGGCTCTCGTTTGCATGTCGGTCGCCTCACGGTTCAACCTGATCATCGGAGTCTGGGAACTCATAGCTTCCTTCGGGTTTCCCCTGTTTCAGCAGAGGGTTTAGCATCTTTCTGTTACGCCTTAGCGTAATGCTATCACCACGTAGACCTGGGTGTAGCAGCTGCTGTAGTGACCGTGGCTCTCGTTTGCATGTCGGTCGCCTCACGGTTCAACCTGATCATCGGAGTCTGGGAACTTATAGCTTCCTTCGGGTTTCCCCTGTTTCGGCAGAGGGTTTAACATCTTTCTGTTACGCCTTAGCGTAATGCTATCACCACGTAGACCTGGGTGTAGCAGCTGCTGTAGTGACCGTGGCTCTTGTTTGCATGTCGGTCGCCTCACGGTTCAACCTGATCATCGGAGTCTGGGAACTCATAGCTTCCTTCGGGTTGCCCCTGTTTCGGCAGAGGGTTTAGCATCTTTCTGTTACGCCTTAGCGTAATGCTATCACCACGTAGACCTGGGTGTAGCAGCTGCTGTAGTGACCATGGCTCTCGTTTGCATGTCGGTCACCCAGACCGTATCGCCAGGGCTGAATTCCTTTAGTCGCCTGGCTCGGAGGCGTTTGTTAAGACACCGCGCTTGCCGCTTCCTTTCTGCGCAGTCTTTATCTGTCACGTCCAAAAGACTCAACTTGAATGGGCCACGCAACTGCGATGCCATTGGAACACGGGTTCGCAGACGCCGGTCCATCGGAATTTCCGCACGGCTGAGACCAACAATGCCGGGTGTCGCCATATTGAATATTGTTGAATGTGCATTGGAAGGAAGAAGAGAAAGAAATGTGGGCACGAGAGGAGAGCTCGCGCAGGGTGTGCCGAAACGAACGTTTGCCTAGCATGGACGTGTTTTGTTATCTGAGTCATTAAACCTTTGTTCGTTTCCATTCTACCGGCGAAGACACCTTTATTCAACACGCCCTGTAGGCGAGAACAGCCAAGTATGGGCCGTCAGATTTGAGCACGAGGCGCTTAGCCGTCTGCACCATTCTTTCAATCTCCCCGTTAGCTTGCGGATACCTCGGGCTTACGGTGATGTGACCAAAGCCGTAATCCTTTGCAAAGTGCTCAAATTGGGAACATGAGAATTTTGAACCGTTATATGTCATTCCGGAATGCCATGTCGAGCAAAGACGCGTTTCATTCTTTCAATTACGACTGCCGCATTGGTGGAAGGAAGCAATGCGACTACTGGGTAGCGTGACAGGTAATCTACAACAACGAGATAATGACAACTGTTAACAAAGGAAAGGTCTGCCCCTACTCCCTCCCCTGTGAAGCTTTGAGAGTGGGTAGAAACCAAAGGCTCAGAATTTTGCGGTGCATACCGCACGCATGTCACACAGTCTTTTATTTGGTGTGATAGCTGTTCACTGAGGCCTGGCCACCACTAAGCCAACTCCTTCGCCAGCGCTCGGCTTCTTGAAATGCATTGCTGAAAATTTGCGCAAACCACACGAATACACAAAGGAAGAGAAGCCCGCCTTTCCGTCTTATTGCCGTTCATTTATAGTTTTTCTGGCTCTTTTTCAATACTGCGCTGGTCCTTGTTAACTCTTTTCCTTTGTGCTTTCGTGTGGTGTGCGCAAATTTTCCACAATGCAGTCAAACCAACTAGCCCGCCTTTCTGTCTTATTGCAGTTCATGAAATGTCTGGATGCCCATCGTGTTTTGTTAAAACTTCCTTGTGCAGGAACTGAGGAATGACAAGCCTAGTACCGTTTAGGAGCGAGCCTTCACACTTGGATATCGTATCCTAATCTTGCCAGTACGGCGTTAGATGAGAATGAAGGTTTGGTTTTGCTGGCCAACTCCTGCATAACCGGTGCAAGGCTTTACAGACAGTATCTGCTTCTTGCACAGCGTTCACCCGTTGGAAGAGGTTGCTACCTGAAACCGGTATAGCAACCTCTTCCAACGGGTGACCTTGAATCACGATTTGGCATATGACGATACTTCGCCCACGGAAAGTTCTCCGCATGGGCGCCTGCATTTCGCGAGCGGTGCCTGTGAAAGAGCGCCCGCCGTGACAAGGCATTTTCCCGGAACATACACGACTCGAAAGTCATAACGCATTAGCCGCAGCCTAAGGCGTTGTACACGTGGGGAAAGCACATCAAGAGGCAGCTTTCCTAGCAAAGACACCAGCCTTGCGCTCAATTTCAAAAACAGCCCCGAGTGCTCTGATATATTGATGGAATCTTTCAGCAGCCCACGTCAATGCTAATGAGCACTTCCTTTTCCAATTAACCGTAGCGCTGCTCAGCTTTTGTGACTGATCGAGAGGCAAAACGCTACGGGTCGTCGCTTGCCATTACGTTGCCCTTGGAAAAGGACAGCGCCCGGCCCGTAAGATGAGGCGTCTGCTGAAAGAATCGTTGGAAGTCTAGGGTCGTACAATGCCATACACTTAGCAGAGCAAATGAGGGGCTTCGGGTTCTCGAAGGCTGTGTTCTGCGCAGGGCCCCAAAGCCATTCGGTGTCTTTCGCCAGCAGCGCCCTTAGAGGGGCGGCTACATGTGCCAAGTGGGGCAAAAATCGTCCGAGATGGTTGGCCATACCCAGAACACTGCGTAACTCGGTTGCGTTGCAGGTAGGCTCTAGTTCCTTCACTGCGCCAATATTTGCAGGGTCACGTTTTAGGCCGTCTATACTCAGGAGATGGCCTAAGAAGGAGATTTCGTTCACTCCGAAGACACACTTCGCTTTGTTTAAGGTGCGGTTATTTTGAATTAATCTAGCAAGGACATCTGTGAGCCTCGCGTCGTGCTGCTCGTTAGTGTCACCGAACACCAGGATGTCGTCCATTAGGTTGACTACACCGTGGAGTCCCTGCAGTAATACGGTCATGCGCTTTTGGAAGTATTCAAGCGCTGATATAATTCCAAAAGGCAGTCTCGTGAAACAGTACCGCCCAAATGGCGTTATAAACGTGGTTAATTCCTCCGAGTTCTTGCGAGTCGAACCTGATGAGAGCCTGAATTTGCGTCTAGTTTTGAGAACCACTTTGCACCAGCCAAGAACCTAAAGCTTGATCAACAGTACGTAGCGCGAACCCTTCTCTCAAAACAGACTTGTTTAGCTGCATCAAGTCGACGCACACTCTCACATCTCCGGAGGGTTTTTTAAGACTGGCACGATACCGCGCACCATTCGGTGGGGCCTTCGACTTTGCGAATGACGCCCATTTGCTCTATTTTCTCAATTTTTTTACACCCGGTCTCTCAGTGGAATCAGTATCCTGCGTGGAGCGCATATTTTAGTTTTATTTATTTAGTCAATACTGCCGACTTCTATGCGAAGTCGTAGGCAGGAGTGGGTACAGCAAAAGGGACGGCTTCCGGCATCAGCCTGATGCGATATTCACCTAGAGTTGTGCCGAGGCTGCTGAAAGCTCGTGAGAGGAAAGACTCATAATTAGCCTGCTTGCTCAAAGGCACCACAAACTTAATTACGCCTAATGTTTCGAGAGCCGGCAAACCGAGCAGAATGTGGCGCAAAGCACTGACAAGATAGAATACCTGGCGAGAAGATTTCCCTTTCCACTGAACGTCTGCCTCGAACTTGCCCAAAAGACGGGCCCTTCTGGCTTTCAGTGAGTCTTAGTGGGTGAACCTCGAAACGACCGCGGTACTACCGAAACTTCGGCGCCCGTATCCACCTTAGCAAAAACTGGCAAGTCGTTAACGCTTGCTTGAACAAAGCGTGACTCCGCGCTGTATGCATTTACAGTTGCCAAGAAAACGTTGCTCGAGTTCATGTGTGCAGATGAGAACCGTACCTGTCGCCATTGGGAAGTTTTCTTGCGACACAACTTGCTGAAATGTCCTTTGTTACCGCAGTTGTGGTACTTCTGTGTCTTTGCTGGGCAGGCAGTCCTCGCGTGGTAGCCACCCCCGCAGAAGTGGCAGCGTTTCTCCCGACGGGCTGAACATTGATTTCCAGGGACATTTTCCTGCTGGCTCCACTGATGCGCTACGGCGCTAACTCCCACCTCGCCGCACTTCTGGAACAAGGAAGCGTTGCCGGGGCCTTCTCAGCCGCGAAGCTCTTCTTCTTGCATCTGCACTGTTTCCTTCAGCCGCGCTTTCGCTAGTGCCGTTGAGAGAGTCAGCTTAGCGTCCATTTGAAGAGACTCGAAAAGCTTCTTGTCCCAAAGACAGACAACGAAACGGTTCCTCACGAGGCGTTCCTTGCAGTCGCCGAAGTCGCACCGTTCCGCCAGAATATATAGCGCTGTCATGAAGCAGTCAACGGTTTCTCCGGGCGTCTGCTGTATCCTGTGAAAGCGAGCGTTTACATACACCAAGTTGCGGTCCTTGCTCGTCAAACCTCCTTCTGACGACGTCAAACTTCTTCGTATCGTCCTCCTAAAGGTTCAACGTTGAAAAGATGTCCCGTGCTTGTCGGCCCAAAGTATAGAGCAAGGCACGCAATTGTGCCTCCTCCGAGCGCTCGTTGAGGCCCGACGCGTAGCGATAGTCATCGAACGTCTGTATCCACGCCGGCCACTCCGACGCTTTGTCGAAGTCTAGCTGCGGAGGCTGCAGAAGGTCATGCGCTACAGAAGCCACGGCGCTTCCCGCTTCATGCTTGTGATGTGCTGTCAGTGGACGCGGACCGGAAAAAAACGAGGAAAACACAAGGTGATGCGCAAACTCACAACTACTTTATTTCAATCATTTCCTTTATTTCCTCGTTTTTTCTGGTGCGTGTCCACCGGCAGCGCATCACAAGCATGAAGACGTACCAACTAGCCCCTATTGCCGCCTTATTAGCTTCCCGCTTGACGTCCGGTTTCCGTACGTGTGTGTGCCGACCAGTCAACTTTCTGACACCATGTCGTGTTGGCGCGGGCTGCGGCAACCCAGCGACCGAGCCCTTGACGATCAAAGATCACGCCGGTGATACGGAGTTCCCGGAAGGCACACCCAGAAAGGCCTCCGGCGTTTATTTGCACTCGTACGTCTATGCCCGGTGACGTAATTGCCCCGTGGCTTCCGTGAGCACAGATACAGAAGATAAGACAGCGCATTGCGACTCATACGTGATAACTGCACGCCAGAAGTTATCAGCGCAGTTTCCAATGCATTTTAAAGAGTCGGCGAGGAGTAGAGAGCACCCGTAGGGAGGTAAGCGAAGGCACGAAAGAAACTGCTATGGCGCCTTCAGCTATAGTTACATGTTACGTCGACATCTGCAAATAGCAATAAATTGGAATGTCACACGAAGAACGGCAAGCAGCTCGGCACTTGCAGCGCGCTGCTCAAACACAAAACAGGACGCATGAAAAGAGGCGTGCGCCGTGGCATTATGAAAGTGGGACATTGGGGACCCAAGTAGCTAGGGGACCCAAAATATTTGCGAGCCACAAGGGCGCATGCGCTGAACCCAAGTCAATATTGGGCTGTTGCACTCGCGTTCTCCGAAGACCCAAAATCGAAAACTAGCGTAGGTCGCCAGAGAGACGATGTAAACGCAGCGCGGGCAACGACGCAGCATCGCCCGCGTTTCGTATGATCTTAAGTTCTCCGCTTGTGGCGTCCCGTGCGTTTCAGCCAACGCCGCCTGCGTTTAATGCAGCTCTTAAACGCTGCTACTCCTCCGAACACAAGAGCAGCCTACCCAACGCAGCTACTAGCGGGGGACGGCCTTTAAAGCGCGCTCTTCTCTCCATCTCGCTGGGGATAGTGAACACGCTGAAGCGCCTCCGAGTTCTGCGTACTGCCTGCGGTAAACTGTGTATATAAATTGCTCTCCGTTAGTATGCTGGAGGATGTATACTGCGTGGCGGAATTGTTTAACGCAGCGCGCTGTGGAGCGAGGGGTCGCAGGTCGCGCGCTTCGGAAAATGTTTCCTCTGAATTATTTTTATTCCTGGCTTTATGTATTCATTGTGTACATAATATTAGTGCATTTACGTATTAGTGTAGTTATTATGTATTGTAGTTTTATAAGCATGCACATACATATACATATAAGGGGCGTGACGGCGACGGCAAAAACCCGCCGAGAGTGCGCAATAATACTCGCACAGCGGGTGGCAACTACCGATGGCACTCCATTCCGAAGAAGGTGGTGTTCTCAGAAAGATTATCCATAGACTATTTGCAACGTCAATGCGTGATCAAGCGCAGCCATCACGCTGAGACGCCTTACGCTTAAAACACACTGCTTGCAGGAGGACGAGTCTGCCTTCAGCACTTCCAAGATGTCAACGTCGTTGCGCACTCGCAACAGGAGCGTCTCCAGCCTGCTGAACATCCTCGGAGACACATCCATCGCCAACATCATGGAAGTAAGCCTATTTTCATTAACTTGATTCGTTGACTTTCGCGTAAAGAGACCACCTCCAGTACAACAATATGGCGCCATGGGTTTCGATTTGTCTTCTTTAGAATACCCTCGCTTCTTCGTTTGCCAAAGCGAAATGCAATTTTCTGGTATTTTGGCTCTTGTAAAATTATGGAAATGTAGTCAGGTTCATTGCGCTTGCGTAGGCGTCTTCGTGTACGCGCAGTCCAAAGTATGACTCAACTCGTCCAGATTTTAGTTGTGCTGCCAACTTACTCTTATGTAAACACAAATATAAACACAACATGTACCTCATCTTCACCGGCCAACTGCCATGGCGGAAACTAAAAGGCGGCGCTTTTCTGGTTCGGCATGCGCCTCATCGCAGGCTACGTGGCACGCAGGCAGACATAGAGAAACGCTTTATTGAGGGCAAGTGAGTCTCGACCACTCTGGGTTCCTGAGGCATTGCGCGGTCCCATTGCACATCTACAGGTCTATGTTCTTTTTGTTCGTTACGTCGGCAGCCCAAGCCACGGTAGCAAGCTGCCATGTTGGGTATGTAGACGAGAGTAGGACCTCCGAGTCCTCCCTGCTTGAGATGTGGCGTCCAAGTAACTAAGCTCTCGTTCCTTGAAAGCTTGTTTCTGGTATCCATTTAGCGTAGTCATAGGCGGGGGAGGCAATTGTCCTTCGTGCGCGCCTCTATGACTAGGCTAAATGGACACTAAAAACAAGCGCATAAGTAAAGTAAGTCATTTTTAGCGACAAACGAATACATAGGCCTTAGAACGCACCATCAAAATATGACGTCACTGCGTGTGGTTGCGTCCTTTCGGCGTTTTGTAGCTTGTCAAGCATCTTCTGGCTGTGACAGTGCATGCGGTATTGTGGAATGTTAAAATACTTTTACGAGAATGATCGTTCTCTCTTTATCTCTTCAAGGTGTTGTGGACGCTGCAAAATTCCATCGTATCGTTGGATCCTCTTTATCACCCATTCAGAGGGTCGATGCGAGCTGTCAAGATGGAAAACTTGAAGCTTTGTAGTAATCAGGGCTACCGATAGCCCTAGGGCGTATTCCAATACCTAGTTCACTCACAGGGCTCAACACCGCGGCACGAGGAAGACCGCTACGATGCGTGGGAGCGCGGAGAGATGGACTACACGGGTGCCGACGCGTTCGTCAACATCCAACGCAAGCTGGACCAAGCCATCAAGGGTCCGCCAAGCGGTGAAAAGGACGAGATGGACAAGGAGTCCACATCGGAGTCCACCTACCTGGACGTACTGACCGACACCTGAACGAGACTCCGCAGGTCTCGGCCGCTTGTGAAAAAAGAAATAATAATAAAAGAAAGCAGTAGCCGTGCCTCAAAACTGATTATGATTACATAGTGACCCTGCTATCTCTAGCCAGCTTAAATAACGCCGCGACCAAATGCATGTTCTTGACTATTGCATGGAGTAAGTCACACTACGAGAGCGTTAAAGTGCTCGTTTCGCAGAAATTCCGGTGTCGGCGCCGGTATCGTTGGTTGTGAGCGAGAAATCATTTTGTCCGTGGCCGAAAAATCGAGAAAGCTGCAAATAAATAAATAAAAATGTTGGGTCCGAGTGATAATCGAACCCAGGCCGTCAGCGTGGCAAGCAGATGTTCTCAACTTGAGGAAAAAACTGTAATGACGCAAAGAAGACAGGGACGAAGCGAAGACACGAACAGACATACACGGTCTTCGCTTCGTCCCCGTCTTGTTTGCGTCATTACAGTTTTTTCCTCAAGTTATGAACCAACTAGCTCAGCATGAAGCCCAGATGTTCTCCCACGCAGCCACGCCTCTGCTTGGAACTGCACAGAAAGTAATTTTCATGCTTCACAAACATAGACGTCCTGTACACAGGTGTCACAGTACGAGATGTAATATCGCAGTAATATTGAGTGGTACAAGCGTACATTGCCATAGGGCGTCACACCATGAGAATATCATAAGGATTTGGTGTTCTAAAGCCAGCCACGCATTACAAGAGGCATACACATTACTGCGCGTATTCCCTTAAGACCATGTAGTGGGTGCATCGAAACTTCAAAAAAGTTTCTCGCACATAATTGCTCCTGGATTAAACCATGCTACCCATTACATAAGGCACACACGTTAGTCCGCGCATTCTGTTACACACACGTACTGGTCTAAGTACGCACTAGGGGCAGGATATCGCTATCGCGTTCAACTCTTAAAGGCGAAGCTTAAACGTCCCCCAATTTTTTTGTGTACTGCTTGATAGCCTAATTAGGCAAGATTAACTTTTGAATCAATGAAGTTGTGCAAGAAATTCCAATGAGAAAGTTACAGATCGGTTTGCAAAACATTCAATTAGACAGTTTCCAAGTACCTATCCATTAACCCTTTAAAGGCTCATAAGGTATCCGTTGGAAATACTAATGCAAAATTCTTTCAAAACAATGCATATTCAAAAGTTTCCTAATCCGACACAAAATAAAAATTTGGGTGGGGATCTACTTTGCTGTAGGCCTTTGGCAGAAGCCTACTTCTGGTGGAATTTAGCAAAGCATGGCGCGGCGCAAACGTCAATATCACTGGCGGCGTTTGAAGGTTGCTCTTTTTTAGGAAACAGTGAAAGCCGCACTTCATCTGGTACTCCTTGGAAGTCCTTCGGGGTGCGTGCGTTGCTGCCCTCATTATATCCGCCCACAAGTTGTTCGCGGAGCCAACGCCTTGCCTTGCAGTCGTATGGTCATTCTCTGCTGCATCGCCATTCGAGCGCGTAATTACGTTCGTCCACGTCATCATCTTCCTCGCTGTCATATGAGTTGCTTACATAATCAGGTAAAAAAAGATACAAATCTAGGGCCTCTTCAACGGTCGAGCGCGTTTCCATCAAGAGAAAGAGAAGATCGCACACCGAAGATTAGCATCCTGGAAAGCCCGTAGGGAAGTATATTCCCCCTGCATAATAACAATTCAAATGTCAATAACTTACCATAGGTTCTAAAAGTTAACCAGATGATAGCCCTACACTTCAGGCATTCAATAAATGTATTTACTCACCCTTCTTACAGCGACAAATACATTCACTCAACAGTTATTGCAGCTGGTGAATGCGTGCGCGACGAACTCCCGCGCAGAGAGAAAAGTGCCGGTGGCGCCAACTGGGACTGTGGCGCCGGGCAGCAGGTTGCGTCAGTGTCGCAAAATTTTTTTATTGCCAATCATACGGACACTCCCGGCTGGTTTTTGCCGACGCCGTCCGTCGACGCCGTCAGGGCCCGTATCTACATATATATATA
Organism: Rhipicephalus sanguineus; assembly: GCF_013339695.2. NCBI lineage: Eukaryota > Metazoa > Arthropoda > Arachnida > Ixodida > Ixodidae > Rhipicephalus > Rhipicephalus sanguineus. The sequence continues at coordinate 37,302,874 of NC_051178.1, forward strand.
TATATATATATATATATATAAGCGACAAAGAAAGATAATACAAAAAATTTCTTCCAAAGCGAGGAATCGAACGGGCAACCTCTCGCTCCGCAGCGCGCGGCGTTGCACGGCTAGGCCGCGAGAAATAAGTCTTTCAGCATGCTAACGGCGAGGTATTTATATACACCATTTACTTCAGCATGCTTCCTTGGTCACCAGCGAGATGGCGCGAAGTGCGCGCTGGTTGCGCTTTAAAGGTCGTCGCCCCGCTCCTGCCAACGCCGATGCTCTTCACCCTACCTTCGCGCTTATCTCCAGGAATGAGGGGTGGGGGAGGGGGTGTGTATGTCTTGTGCAGTCCCCGCGACGTCCGCGCTGAAGTGACAGAGCGTACGAAGGTCACTTCACTCGCTGCAATGGCCGCGTTTGCGAAAGGAGCACGCTGTTCAAACAGAAATAAGTAACATGTGCGACAGTTCGCGTTCGTCCTATGTGTACCTGTGCGTTCGCTTCGTGCGTCCTGCTTTATGTTTGAGCAGCGTGCTTCAAGTGTCGAGCTGTGACGCATGATAGTTCGCGCTCGTCCTGTGTGCGTTCTTTTTGCGCGTCCTTTGGGCTTGAACGACGCGCTGGCAATTTCGAGCTGCTTTATGTTCTTCGCGTTACATTCCTATTTGTTGCTATCGCATTCATTGCTTCGCCATTGCGGCGAAACTGTGACTTTTTTTACCAGTTCATTCTCAAGCGTTACTCCAGATGTGGCAACCATCTCCGGGCGGAGGAATTAGGCGTCTTGGAGATAGAGGTGTTGAAACGTGGTGGGAAATATGTTCCCTACGGGAGTTTAAGGGTTAGGTATCATCGTTTTTCTGGTTACTACAGATTCCCTCTAAATACAATATATACCACGTGAAATGCCTGCTTGCACGCCGTGATCGCAGTGCTCCCTAGCGTTCCGCATACAAACGATATCCTTCCCTCGCGGCGGTTCATGACGGCTATAGGCAGACGCAGCGGTTATCGCTTGTGCTGCCGCAAGCAACAAGAGCGTCATCGCACAGCCACCGCCATCGTCGAGGGCCCTGTCCCTTTTTAAGCGGCAGCAGACCCGGCCAAAGGCTATGAGGCGCGGAGCGCTAGAGAGCACTGCAATCATGGCGCACGAGCGGGCATGGCAAGTGGTCTTTTGTATTTCGCTGGCATCCGGGGATGGCACTCTTGGTACCATTCTCCTCAGACTGGATTCCATCCTCGTTTGGGCGCCGAAGATTGGCTTACGCACTGGGTTCCATGCATTTTGAATATGCCTACACAATATATAAACGATGACACGAAACAAAAACGTCGAGCGGCTAAGCATGTTCGATCTCTCGTTTAATCACCCAAAGGATAACAGAAAGCACGCGCGCTCTGGGGACATGGTGGCAACGAAGCTATCTGAACGACTTTGTTCCGGCCCAATAACCAGTGTGGTTTTCTTTTCGGATTAGATTCTGCTCGAGTTCAGGCACATTCAAAGGTATCATTGTGAAGGAAAAAACAGCGCTACAAATGGACGAGGACTAAGGAAGAAAACACGACACAGGCGCTGAACTCGCAACTGAACTTTATTGGAAAACACACGCACACATATATACAGCAGCTGACTCGGTCACATGACCCTGCATATCGTCTGCGCAGCAGAGCAAACCAGATCTACACAACTAACAACTCATGACGAATCTATACATTTGTAAGAACATCCGATAAAAACAACAACCCATCTATATAAAAACCTGCATAGCATTCCACAAAAAAATAAACGCTAATAACGCGGCAGCATTGAATCCAGGTATCTAACTTCTTTCTCACCAAGGGCAACCGACGGTTTCCTCACGCACCCTTCCCCTTCCCTTTCAATGTAAAATGCTTCCATCACCTCCCTAGTGCCCTTGTGCCGATGGCCAAACAAACACGTGGCCACACTCTCTGCAGTGAGCAGAGCACCAAGAGCAAACCGTCGGTTGCCCTTGGTGAGAAAGAAGTTAGATACCTGGATTCAATGCTGCCGCGTTATCAGCGTTTATTTTTTTTGTGGAATGCTATGCAGGTTTTTATATAGATGGGTTGTTCTTTTTATCGGATGTTCTTACAAATGTATAGATTCGTCATGAGTTGTTAGTTATGTAGATCTGGTTTGCTCTGCTGCGCAGACGATATGCAGGGTCATGTGACCGAGTCAGCTGCTGTATATATGTGTGCGTGTGTTTTCCAATAAAGTTCAGTTGCGAGTTCAGCGCCTGTGTCGTATTTTCTTCCTTAGTCCTCGTCCATTTGTAGCGCTGTTTTTTCCTTCACAATGTTGAATCACCAACTAGCCCAAGTTTCTCTTCTAGGTCAAGGGTATCAGTTCGGGTTAAGTTTTGGCCGAAATTCTCGTTGGGTTCGGCACCCTGGTTCACTGTCGCGAGCAAAATGAGAGGGAACAGGCGCGGCGAATAGCCTCAATTCGACCGATGACGCTTCGAAAATGGAGAGAAAATGGTGTTCCGCGAACTCCCACCGCGCGTCCCCTTTTGCCACGCGCTAAAGGCTCGTTCACACGGGCAAGGGGATTTTCAAAGTGGAGAGACAGCGAGGGCACGCGGCTGTTCAGACCGACCGCGTTGCCTTCTGCCCGCTCCGCCGCGGGGGCGGAGCAATCCACCAATTCACGGTGGACGTGTCGCATCTTGCGGCACTACGCAATGCTGCGCGCGCGCCCCGGACCCTGATTGGCTGCGGCCAAAGCGGCCAGGTTTTCCGCGCGGATAAAATCGGTCCGGGAGCGGTACGGGCAAGCGGCCGCGGGTTTTCTGCTTTTCCGGACAATCCGCGTCCGCTTTCCAGATCCGCGCTCGGTGCGAACGCGCCTTAAGTGTGTGACACATATAACAGCTTGATGTTGTGGCGCATGTTGTAGTGCTCACGCCCAGCAAAGAGCGTTACCTTTTTACAGCCAAGCTGTTAAGTGTTCTAGGCTCAGGTGGCAACAACTCCGACAGAATTGCCATGTTATTCCGGTGCACGCCGACAGGCGCTATGGCAGACGCCTTGAATATAATGTCTGAGTTGGTTTCATTTCTGCAGTTTGACGCACGTGTCTATCAACATGTTTGCACGTCACCTCAAGAAGAGGCGACAGCCGCGTCAACGACTTAGGCCCAATGTGGCGCTCACCTGGACAAAGGTTGCCACCACCCTGGCGCGAGCGATATCTCGACAGACAGCATCAGCAGACGGCTCGTATTGGCCTCGAGGCCCACCACTGGAAACGCCGGCGCCACCGTCGGCGTGACGTACTTGGCAGGATCACGTGGTCTCCGCGGCCGCGTCGGCTGCTTGTGGCGCACTGCCGCGTGCTTTGAAAACGAGTTTCAAGTCCCACATGCGCTGCGGTCTGTTCAAAATCGGAAGTTTTCTCTCATTTTCTACTCAAGTGAAACCATTTTAATAGAGTGGCTGCCTCCGAAGGCGACGAACATGGGGCTCTACCGCTCGGTGCCGCAGCGCCGCGCTTACGCAAAGGAGCCCAGTGTCAGCCTGCACTGGTAACCGCGGGACAAGAAACAGCGTGAAGCATGGGTTGTAGAGCTAAGAACCGGCAAGTAGCCATCCGCTACGAGTCTTGTGTGCAACAAACACTTCCGCGACGAAGACTTTTGTTACTGCGTCGGGCCTGTGATGTTCGGTGAGTAGCAGACAGCGCGCACTGAGACGATGGCTCGCGCGCGCTTCCCGCCGGCAAATGATGCTTATCTGCCACAGGATGGTAAAAGCGCTACATTTTACCACGTGCGATGCCATCTCAGAACCCTCCAATGCGACCTCTTGATCGTCGGCCCCGTGCTCAGCGTCCACAAAATCGGCTGCAGATGCACAAGTCATTGTTTAGATACGTTGAATTAAAAAACGCACAGGGTCCCTTATGCATTCGTTAAAGATGACTAGAAGGCGAAAGCCATCTTCTTCTTGTCAGTCGATGTACTGATTCTCCCGCGTTACTGTATTTTCTTTCTTTTCCTAGGCGTCGCATGCTACTACATGCTCGGTCTCGTAGACTGGTTCTCCTTCCACCAGCAATCTCGAAGTGGTGAAGCTTTGGTCTATGAATTTGTTGATCACAGAGAGCGGCAAGTTCACTGGAATGCAAACGGGACAATAATGAGGAGCATTAAAAAAAGGCGTCGCATTTGCTCACGTTTTGTGTGAGCACCAAACGAAACGAATGCGCTGAATAAAGAAACAGAAGCAGCGGCATTTGCCCGCTGAGAAGACCGATCAACACGCAGTGCGAGACAACTTGTCAAATGACATTGAAACGTACCCGAATTTAGACTGAAAGAGAAAAAAAAAACACTGAATCGTCGGGACGGCAGATCACAAAGTTGTCATGCGCACCGAAGTCGCAGTTGTAAGGAAATAGTTTTTGAACGGCTCTGATAGCGTCCGCCCAACAGTAGTTGTTTGTTTACTCACAAATTCTCATGTTTTGCGGCCTAAAGTTCACAGCGCGGTGCCAAAACGCGCTCGTAGCAAAAGCGAAACCAGCAGTACGAACATACATGCAGACGCTCATACATGTAGAGGCACCGTCAGTCGTCGCGAACCCGTGCGATCGCTGGCTTGAGGCTTCTTTCTGTTATGCTCCGTTTGGTTATACAGGAAGTCTACTCTGACGAGATATTTCACATAGTTTGCACTCAGCGAGTGACTACCTTTCACGTAAGAAGCCGGTTCAGGGGTCTGCAACGCGGTTACAGCGTGAAGCGGGTGCTCGGTTTTCTGCAAAGAGACAGCGACTGTAGACTATCTTGTGCTTTCAGTTCGTCGAAAATGATTATTTTGACAGTAAAGAACACAGTTCATTTCGAAAGTACTTACAGAAATGCCCCGGAGGGCTTCCGCGAGGTGTTTTTGTAGAGCGCCGACAGCAAAACCTATGGGGAGCGCGCCGGCGGCATCCTGCCTAGCACGCAATCGAGGCGCGTCCGATAGAGGGCGACTCCGTAACTCCTCGAGGCCAATTCGCCGCGAGATCGGGCTACAGGTGGCAGCACAATCGCCGCGCTAGTGTGGATGGGCGGTTGTCGGCGCGTATACAAACGTGCACAACAGCGCTTCGTTGTGAGCGATGTGACCCGATTTCCGGCAAACAAAATGCGTTGACTGCAGCTTTGTGGTAATATGTGCGCTCTTCGTTCCCGAAATAATGCACGAAGCGCGCCGAACGTTACAATTACTTGTGAGAGAAGCAAATCTGCCAACGAACGGGTTGCTCGCCTTCGGCGACAGTCGGCGTTTTCGCAATGGGTGACGTTTTCTTGTTGTTTTATTTGTTCATGTTTCGCTTGTGTTCCACCTACTGCGCACTGCTGTATAGCGCGACTGAATTAACTATTTACTTCTTGTTCATTTGCATGCCCCTTAACAAAAAGAAAGCCCGTATTCCTGCACGATGAGTTGAAATAGCACTTTGTGCACTGCGAGCTCAAATATTCATCCGCATTTCGTATTCAGTTCTCCATGAAATGTAGGATAGTTGATAGGTTTACTGAGGAAAGCTACGTGGCTGACAGCGCTTTAGCGCTACGGAGACGTTTGACATGCACACGCTTGTTTTTATTCCAGTAGCAGTACACAAAGGTAACTGTACAGGACGGAAATTTCTTCGATTGATTACTTGCACGTCAGCAATGGAACAAAGGTCCGCTTATTTCACGGGACCGAAGTACATTTTTTCATAAGAATAATGTCCGCTGCCTTCCGTTAATCTAGACAACGCAACACTAACGCTCAAGATAATGTAAAGAAAAAAAGATGTGGCTTCGCGTGAAATTACTACGACATAAATGTATACTACGCCGTTTGGATTAATTTTGACCATCAGCGCTCTTTAACGCGCACCTTATAATCTAAGTACACGGGTGTTTTTGTATAAATTTCGCCACAAGTTAAAATTGCGCTAGGCAACTCAGTTTTGCGATTTCCGTGTCATTTCATTTTCTGTTCTTTTTAGGGGATAATTTAAGTACCGAAGCGTCAGACATGACTTAACAGAAATATTTCTCTCTAGGGAGACCAGGACCGTACAAAACTAAAGCTCGTCGCGTAACGTATAAACAACACCTAACCACAACGCTCAAGTACATGCAAGCCTTTTTTTTTTTTTTACCACCGCGCCGCTCAAAGGCTATATTCATATGAGATTTAATACTTCTCATCTTTAGGGCAACGCCAAGTGCACTTTGCAATGCGCTTGAACCACAGAGCGGCACCTACACTGATATGACTCCCGTGAACGGAGGGTACGACAACCACACACAGCACTCTCGACAAGTGCACTCTCTGATCCTATTACAGTACATATACAGCCGATCAAGGTCAAATGCTTCTTTACATCGTGTTAGGCATACGTACGAGCGGTTAAAGTTGCACTAACGCAACGGAACAAACCGCCTTTTGAGGATCTGCATGTGCGTACGCGCACATGCAAACACAACGGGGCTAGCAGACGACGCATGGAGCGATCCACACTAGGCGCGGTTCAGCCAGAAGCCGCTAGGCGGCGACTCCGCTCGATCTCGCGGCCAATACCCGTGTGCGTGCTGTGCTCTCTCCTCGATAAGACGGCACGAAAACCGCTTCGCTCCCTGGACTTTGCTCCCGCGTTTTGTAGACATCGGATCCAAAAGAGCTGGCTGCTGGGCTTGCTTCGTGTAACATTCCCACTTGTTGCTATCTCATTGCTATTTGTTGCAATCACAGTTTCACCCTTGCGGCGAAACTGTGATTTTTTTTTAAAGATATGAGGTCAAAAGGCGCAACGTAGAGCACCGATTATGTGGTTTCATGGCGTTAAAGAACCTTGATTCCATGATGGAAAAAGCTAATTATACGCTGACGCACTCATGAGTTCAATCACTCAGACTAACATCGAGTCTGAGTTTGAGTAATTTTGGGTGAGTAATATTTCGTTCAGCTTCAATCCCGGTGAGTTCGATTCAGTAAAATTTTAGTGTGTCTGCGCCGAGCTGAGTAAGGAGTGACTTCCATCGGTCAGGGAAACACGGAGGAGTAGCCCTGCAAAAAAAAAAGACAGGTTAACAAGAATTGTGATATTAGAAAATTTTATCGAAATCGAACGCAAATATTACCACCGCCTCACACGAAACTGAACACTGAGCTCAGTCCGTTGCTTGGAGGCGTCCAAAACAGAAATCTATCCGAATCACATGCAATTAAAGGCCTTCTACCAAGAGATATACGCGAACGATATGCACAAAGTATGCAACTCTGCTAGAGTTACCCTTGACCGCATGTTATAGTGATGTACAATATATTATGATAGAATGGCAGTCTTCCCGGAAAATCTGCGAGCGCGGTGGTCGGGCGCGCTGCTCAGTTCCGAACTACAAGACCAACTATGGGCCGTCCAGCCAGCCTCTGAGGCCGTGCGGGAGCAACAGTCATCGCGGCGGCTCCAAGCCCAGACCTCTCAATCGCCAGGTTCCAAATAAAGTTATTTCACTCACTCTCAGTGAGTTCTTTAACGTGCACCTAAATCTAGGTGCACGGGCCTCGAGCATTACTTTACCCCGGTCTTCACGAATAAAATAGATCCTGATTACGAAATTTCAGTCTGTTGCAAGCGTGAGGGTTTCTTAATTTAGAACACATGCTCTGGCGCTGCTCGGCGTTGGCCGGTGATGGTTCTCAAGTTGAACAGTGGTGGCAGCGAATGCGGCGCAGTGACGTGCTGGCGGACCAGCACAGGGCTGTCCAGAGGTCCCGTGCGGCGGCAGAGGTGCTCTGCCCCGATGTGGGAGCAGCCCACATCAGTCCCAGACTAATTCCTCAGGATAACGTTCTCCATAACATACCTAAGTTTGTCCAGTTCGTACGAGATTACCTTATAACAAACTGCGCAGCAGGGAAAGAATAACTGCGTTCGTTTGTCTCTTCTTTCCCTGCGCAGTTTGTTGCCGTATAGAATAACAGATAGTTGAGTTATTTGGTACGCATTCATTCTAAAATGACAGGGCGTGCGAACACGGACACAAGAAAGAATTCACGACACCACAAACGCCGTTGTGCGTCTCTTCAGTCGGCGTTTCTAGTGTCGTGACTTCTTTCTTGTGTCCGTGTTTGCACGCCCTGTCTTTTTAGAATGAATTGTTACCGTTACTTTTAATGTTACCTTCAACGCTAGTTACGTACATTTCTAGTATACATTTGGCATCTTTCTTAGTGTTCGTCTGTATCTTCTCTCCTGTGTCCTGTCCTGCTGCGCACTTCGTTAGAAGACGCTTTTTGTTCTTTGAAATTGCGTTACTCAAGCTGTAAATGCCATTACTTACACGCCGCATATATTTGGTTTATCAATATAACCTCTACATTACCTTTGAATTGAACAACAAGCGGCCAGCTCCAAACCCATGAAATTTCTTTTGAATAAAGTTGTATCCTCCTTTAAGGCGTGATGAGGTACTTGGTACCCTATTCAACGCCTCTCGTTTATTATTGCGATAGCAATAATATGGACACTATCGACTGATTTTTGCCGTCGCCGTCATGCCCCGGATATGTATATGTATGTATATATTTTTAAAAAAGCACACAGAAAAATAAAGCTGAAGAAAAAAATTCTGAAGTACCCGACCGCGGATTCGAACCCGCAACCCCTCGCTCGCCAGCGTGCTGCGTTAGACAACTGAACCACACGCCATGTATGCGCCGACGAAATATCGGCGAGCTATTTATATACACCATGTACCGCTGGTGGTAAGCAAATGTCAGAGGAGCGTGAGCGTGTTTTGTATCACGCAACGCTCCTAATTTTCTTTCAATTTGAAATCTGCCCTTGAGACGCACACGACAAAGTGGCCCTTTTCTGTTTTTTTTATATAGCGGCCGTGTCTGTACACACTCGTGATGTGGAAAGAAAAAAAAAGAGAGAACACCGGGACCTTGCATCAGACGCCCCCGTGTGGCTGGAGACGCAGGGGGTAACTCCACGCGCCACAGTTTAAAAGAAAAAGAAATATCTAAGAGCGTCTGATTCTCCATCGTTGACACTTGCAGACGCAGCGCTCCTAATTTTCTTTCATTTCGAATACTGCCCTTGAGACGCGCACGACAAAGTGGCCATTTCTTGTACCCACTCGGGATTTCGAAGGAAAAAAAAGACAAAGAACAAAGGGCACACCTTGCATCAGACGCCCCGGTGTGGCTGGAGACGCAGGGAGTAACTCCACGCGCCGCAGGAAGAGCAAATATCTAAGACTTCTAAGAGCGTCTGATTCTCCATTGTCCACACTTGCAGCGCGTTGAGCAAGCACATAGCCGTAACAACTGTGACAGTTGTTAGTTCATGCTTGCCCTATGCATGCCTGTGCGTTCTTTTAGGGCGTTTTTCTTCGTGCTTCTGCGGCGCGCTGCAAGTATCGAGCTGCTTGTGGTTCTTCGTGTGACATTTCAGTCTCTTGCTATCGCATTCATTGCTTCGCCCTTGCGGCGAAACTGTGACTTCTTTATTTTTAAGCGGGATTTTCTATTTCAAATACGACAGCGTTATATTTCCAATACATAATAGTGATCGAAAAAAAGGGGAAAGTTAAGGGCTCATTTTTCTGTGTTAGATACAACGTTAATGAGAACAGACAATCAAGCCAAGAAAAGTACGGGGGATGTTATTTGTGGTAATTACGATATGCGTGTGCTCCACAATCGCCGCCATGGCTACGAGCAGCGCTGACTAACATTCCACGTTTAAATGCACAGGTATACGTAATAAATCGTATGGGAGGGTGAACGCCGCCGTAGCTCAATTGGTAAAGCATCGGACGAGTTTCGGTCCCTGCCGGCGGCAAGTTGCTATTTTGTCCACTTTAGGTTCTTCTTACTTGCATCGTAAACACTACAAATAGCATCCCCTACACTTTCCTTGGCTTGATTGCATGTTAGTTCTCATTAAAAATACATAAGAGTGGGTGAGCAAGCATAAACACCTTTGACGACTTCTCTGAAAGTGGATGGTGCTAGCTGAGCATGACGTGCAAGCCATCAGTCAAGTTTCGTCCGTGCATCATGTTCTCGGAGCAGATGTAGGGCATGCGTACGCCCTTGTGCAGGCCGTCGGTGATCTGCTTGAGCGCTGGGACGCATGGTACGAACGCAAGGAGGACGATGTACCAGAAGGCGCACATGAAGGCCACCCAGAAAGCCAGGTACAGCAGCACGACCAGCCAGAAGAGGCTCCAGATGGCGGACACCAGCTTGCGCACATCTTCGCCCATGGGGCCGTCCGCCGACACGGATGTCCCCTCTTGCAGGCAGTCAAAAACGCTGCAGTAAGTAAGCTGCGCCAACGCAGGCTATCCTGTCCAATCTACCTCACAGCTTATGGGGTCTAGAGTATATGTGTAGAAACTGACCGCTAAAGTCGCACAACAAGAAAGAGATGAAAAATCCTTGAACAGGGGGCGTTGCTGAAGCCGACAAGCATTCTTGTCTTGGTCCTGCCTTGACAAGTCTGCTTGTCGAAACATTAATGGCTCCAACAGCACGCCTGCTATTTCATCTCTTCTTCCTCTGAACTTCTGCCTTGACAACAAGACCGATCTAAAGAATAAGCTTGCTCTCGGTGCTAGTCAAAACTGCCTGTCGCGGCCACACTACCAGTGGAGAGATATTGCATAATTATAGACGACTTGATCGTGGCGAAGCATGCAAAGACAGAGTTGTCAAAAAGGAGTGCCCTCACGACACCACCGCCCGAAACGTGAAACGTGGCGCTGCAGTCAAAGCAGGTACTCTAGCAGAGTTTCAAATCTCTCATAAGTACAGTAACACTGAGGATGGTATAATCCGGACGGCGTTCCGCGATAGAAGAAGAACAAAACTTTATTTTAAGGGAACGGGTAGAAATAGGGAGATTCAGGAGTATGTCGGGTGGGGCCCCAAGTCCGGGTCCCCACTGGCTTCCGCTGCTCGCCTCAGAAGCGCTAATTGCACTACTGGGTTCGAGCTGGCGAGTTGTGCCTGCCACTGCTCCAAACTGTTAACAAAGTTGTTGCCTGAAAATTATTTTAAATTCTCTGACCACGCTCCCATGAGATGTGGTATAAAGTTGGCAAACCACCGCACCGCGGACAAGCGCCATGGTACAAGGTAGGATATATTTTGCTTAACCGCCACAAGTTTGAAAAGACTCCCGTCTGTACCATGTGGATTTCCGTAGCGTCTTCCCCTTCAAGGGATTTATGTGGGACACTATATTTCTTGTCGTGTGCTCCGCTGGTGAATGTCTTTTGGCGTCATTAAGTGGTGGGCTTCGATTGTGGGAGGCTGACGCTCCGCTCGGTCTCTCAGATCTCGAGCTAAAACGTCCGCTCTCTCATTCCCTTCCAGGCCGACGTGTGCTGGGCACCAAGATTAGCCGGTGTCTCCTGGTTAAGTTCTGTCCCATCAGTTTAATGTTTTTTGCAGGTAAGCGTCTGCTCATATAAAGTGGGCACACTTCTTGGGAGTCGACCGCCCCCCCCCCCCCCCCCCCCCCCGCAGTTTACGCCTGCGGCTTGGTCAATAAACAACTATTCTCAACGCAAGGCACATTCTAGAATGAAAGGAAAAGTTTGAATCTGCTGCTCAGTCCGTTAGGGACAATTTTCACTGCGGAAACATTTTGTGCAGAAGAATGGTGCGTGATATGGTACACTCAAGGCCCTCTGTACCAGCGCCAAATCTTGAACGCAGAATGCATAGTTCGAACGTAATACAACCCTAATTTGTGGCAATCGCTACAAGCTCACCCAGTTTCAGGCCGATTGCCTCAGCTGCCCTCGGTCGAAGCTGTTGATGCCGCTAATAACGATGGTGATTGGCCTTCCGAGCATGGCATGTACCCAATCTGAGCGACGGTCAAAAAATCGTTTACTTTAATGCGGGGATAACTTCTTCGCGAAATAAATTTTAAAAATATTTCTGCTAATAATTCATTTGTTTATTTATTTACACCGCAGCCCTATTTAGGGCTATAGCAGGAGTGGGAACGTCACACAATGCTATAGTATGGCAACAACAAAAAAACGCAAGAAAATACTACTAATGGCGAAAACATACACACGCAAGTTAAAGGGACACTAAAGAGCAAAACGATTTTTCTCGCATTAGTAAAGTAGTCTTCCACGATACCAAAAACACCACGCTTTCTGTGCGAAGACGCTTAATAAGTGAGAAAACGCGCAAAAAGAAAATACAGGTGGCGACGCCACCTTGGAATTTCCGCACCATTTGCCGTGACGTCACATATTTTTGACGGCGCCTGCTTGGGCCTACGTAGTTCCTAATCGGTTAAATCGAAGTACATTGTCCTCTGAGGGGGCCAGAGACTTGACATAACGAGTTTGTGGAAATTTCGTCGAGCCATTGGCGCCAAAATACGTTAAATGCTCTTTGAAATCTTTTACGTCACGAATTACAAAGTTCGGCGCGAAATTTAAAAATGAAGCTTTGAACTTGGTTTTCTCCTCTAATAATAAACCTATGGTGGTGAAATAAACTACATAAGCGTTCTCCGAGCACACTTTAACAATCTAAACCAATTCATTGTTTCTCTTTAGTGTCCCTTTAACAATGATAAAAATGAAGTTTACATGTCAGTAAGATGTTCTTAAATTGCAACTAGACAAGATTTTAGTGGTATGAGGAACGAGTGTTACCGGCAAGAGAGAGGGTTAACCAAGCAGATTGGCTACCCTACACCTGGAGTGGGGGGAAAAGAAGAGCACCGGAAAAGATAAGAATATTCCAAAGCTCTATTTTAAAGAAACTATTGAAAAGTATTAGTACGAGCAAAGAAAAACTTACTTTCAAGGCGTGGGGTACAACTTTCGTTGGTAAATGTGATGAGGTCATCGGCAGAAAGGCCGGAAGAGGAGTTAATAATCGCCTACGAAAATTTCAAAGCATCGATCTCATATCGCGAGAGTACAGTGTTTTAATACTCAATGATTGTAGGGCTATAGTGCCCGCGAGAAGATTTTCGTTTAATGTTATGGAGCGCACTTATTTCATAGGGTTTGTAGGGGAACCAAGCCACAGATGCATATTTAAGAACAGAGTGCACTAGTGCTTTATACAAGGTGCCCAGGCTGACACTAGCCAGAGTTTAAAAATATGCCGACTCATTTTATCACGACGCACCCCAGTCAATATTGCTGACTATTGCATGGAGTGAGTCACACTGTTTTTTATTTTCTGATTGATTGCTCAATTACGCAAGATTTATTAACTTCTAAAGTCCAATGTGAAAGTTGGAGATCGGTTTTCAATACGTCCGATTAGATGTTTTACTGCAGATAGGAAGACGACGAAGCTGTTGCTGCCTGTCTAAGTAGCTCTGTCTGCATTTATCGATATTTTTGTTTATATTACGTCTCAGAACTGCTCAAGACGTCGGACGACTCGAAAAGGTACCTTCCGTATCGGCGACCGACGGGTGCTGCGCAGCCCGCCGCGTCGAAAGGTGCTAGAAGGACCGAAACAAGCGTCAGTGAGAGCGCCGCCATGACCTCCCAAGGAGTGACACCGGGTCAGAAGCACCAGCTGGTTTGCGCAAGCATGCCTGACTGCAAGCGACAACACAGCACTGAATCTGAGGACGAGTCAACTGTCATCGGAGACCACAACGTGGCGAACCTCACAGATCTAGACATGGACGAGGGTGGTTTTCGGCTTGTGCGCCATCGCAAAGATAGGACGGTGGGCATTCCTGTGTTAATCGCTCCAACATCCGAAGGAGCTAACTTGAGGCAAGTGAACCCTATTGCCCTATATTCTGAAGTTGAAACGATTCTCGGTGGAGCCCCAGTTAAGAGCCGTTTCACAGCACAGGGAGCCTTGCTCTTGGATATAGAGACGGAAGATCAAGCTAACATGATTCTAGAGACCAAGACTATCTGTGGCCTAGCCATATCTGCCCGTGTGCCCCATAGCTATATGAAAAATACGTGCATTATAAAAGGGGTCCCACGATGGTACTCGGACGAAGAGCTGCTAACCTACCTGAGACCTCAGGGAGTGTACCACGCAAGAAGAGTCATGCGACGGGTCCAAACTTCGCCCTCCGAGTGGGAATCAAGGCGCACTGGCTCTGTGGTTCTCACATTCGCTCCCAATTCGGAACGCCCAGACAAGATCAACCTTGGCTTCACCAGACACGAGCTTGGCGACTACGTGGAGACGCCGCCACGCTGTTTCAAGTGCCAGCGTTTTGGGCATGTTGCAAAGCATTGTCGTGGGGAACAGAGGTGTAAGCGCTGTGGGGGGCCTCATGACTTTAAGACGTGTACCAGTAAAGAAAAACTGGTGTGTGCAAACTGTGGCGGCGACCACCCAGCAAGCTACGGCCGATGTCCAGCACGAACAGCTGCGCAGCGAAGGAATAAGACGTTTGTCCTCGGCCCGAAGACTGTGAACGAGCCATCGAACACAAAGAAGGCGTCCGGCGCGCCACAACATGGTGGTTTGGAAAATGAGTATGCGGGGAATTTTCCGCGCCTGAAACCGACAAGAGCTGGTACTGAGTCAACGCAAGTGCTCAACGCTGCTGAAGAACGTATCACAAAAGAGTCCGCCAAGCGCACCTATGCTGATGCATTGAGCCCACCTCAAGTGCCAAGTGGAAGCAATCAGCAAGAAAACTTCGAGCACGTTATTCGCGCTCTGTTCACCGCACTACGCTCACACGTCGCTAAGATGCCTGCGAGTTCAACGAAGGACATGTTGGAAGCAGTACTGGCTCTAGAGTCAGTGATACTATGCTCTGCTTCCACATACACACAGTAGAATAATGGCAATATCTCGCCCACCTGGTCCATTCCGTCCTTCAAAAGTGCCCTTAATCATGCAATGGAACTGCGCCGGTCTTCTGCAACGTATGTGCGAACTCAACCTTTTCCTGCGAGACATCCCTATACCAATTCTAGCCCTCTCAGAAGCCGGTCTCCCAAATGGAAGGACGCTCCCAGGGTACATCCGACACGGCAATCCGAGCATACCGTCATTTGCAAATGGAAGCGCCACAATATACCTAAGGCGGGAAATACCTCACGTCGCCTTACCAGTGCAAGACCTCTGTTCCAACTCATTGGAAGTCGCTGCTGTGCAAGTGTGTCTGGGAAACCGAAAACTGAGCGTGATATCGGTGTACATAAGCCCACGAAAGAAGGTCTCCATGGAGGCTTTCCTAAAAGACCTTTGCGCTCGATGTCCCGCTCCTCGAATAATCTGTGGTGATTTTAACGCGCATCATACGCTCTGGGGAGATAAGAGTGTAGATTTGCGAGGCAAGGAACTTCTAGCAGCTGCGGATGCTGCTGACTTATGTGTGGCGAACGATGGAAAACCTACATTTTTCAGGCCACCAGATTCATGGAGTGCGATAGACCTTGTACTTCACTCCACGGACCTTCTGGTATCATCGACCACGGCTCCAGACAGGATGGGTAGCGACCATTTCCCCATCTTCACCAATATCCTGGGATTTCGGACTGCTGGTCGACAATTCTGCAATGTGACTCGCTGGGACACTTACAGAGAAGCGTTGGAGGAATCCACTGGTGAGCTGTTTGCAGATATGTTAGAAAGCAAGCGAGCGGCAACTTCGTTGCTGAAAGTGCCCGATCATTTTCCTGCTCCTGACTTGAAGTTAAAGAACCTCTGCGCAGCACGTAGACGAGCGGAGCGGAAACTCATGAGAAAAAAAGGAAATCCGTCTGCGAAAACTGAATATAACAGGATAAACGCTGCGATCCGTCGCCACACAAAAAAATTAAGACGAATTCAATGGGCCGCTTTCTGTGAGAGTTTATCGACGTTTACACCCTTGACAAGGATATGGGCAGTAATAAACAGTCTTTCTGGGAAGATCCGCTCACACAGGCCATTCGAAGCACTCGCTCTGAAACAAGGGAAAGAGTTGCAAACCCTTGCAGAGGATTTCGCAGACGCATACACAACTGGCAGATCAGCAGGAGCGGCGATTACTCTGTCACCTCATGGACTCCACACGATGGATACGCCTTTCACCTTTCGAGAGCTGGATATGGCACTTAGCAAATTAAGAAGACGCTGTGCAGTGGGTCCCGATTTGATCAGCAACCAGATGCTGACAAATCTGCCATATGAGCGAAGAAGGGCCCTTTTGGACATATTTAATCATGTCTGGAGCACGGGAGAGATCCCAATTGTTTGGAAGACAGCATGGGTGGTGCCAGTCCTTAAGCCCGGAAAGGATCCTGCGAGCCTCGCATCATATCGACCGGTATCACTTACATCATGTGTATCTAAGTTGATGGAAAGATTGATATGTACAAGATTAACTTGGTACCTTGAGCAAGGAAGACGATGGCCATCGCGTATGACGGGATTTCGCCCACGACTGAGTGCCCAGGACAGTGTTTTGGACCTATTAAGCCACATCGAGCACTACCATGCCAGCGGCCTCTCGACACTCGCGGTCTTCATGGACGTTGCCAAGGCTTATGATCGTGTGCTTCAGGCAGGCATCGTCAACGGGCTACAAGCCATGGGTGTGTCGGGAAATGCTCTTCGGTTCGTACATGAATTTCTCAGAGACCGCTCTGTCCGGGTTAAGCTTGGAAATGTAACGAGCGAAGAGCGACGCGTTTCCCTCGGCGTCCCACAAGGAAGTGTTCTATCTCCCTTGCTTTTTAACGCTGCCATGGCCAGCCTTCCTGACACTATGCACTTAGCTCTGAAAGCAGTTAAAATATCAATCTACGCCGATGACATCTGCATTTGGATCTCAGGGTACCAGCACAAACGTTTGGCCCGGATAGCACAGGGCGCCATTTCTATCATTGAACGCCACTTGTCGACACTTGGCCTGTCTTTATCAGCGGAAAAATCGACCTTCATGCTCTTTCCGGGAGTGAAACGGAGGTCAACACGCCTGTCGCTGAATATTCGAGGCCACCCAATTCGTTGTGCAACAAGTGTCCGTTTCCTAGGCGTTACCATCGACAACAAGCTACTATGGCGACGTGCGGTTGATGGTATAGTCACTGCATCAGTGCAAAGGATCAACGCTCTTCGTCGCATGGCAGGGGTACGTTGGGGCAACAATCCTATGTCCATGCTTAAATTGAACGCTGCGCTCATAACAAGCCGCATTCTTTATCAGCTGTCGCTGATATCACCATCACCAAGTCAGTTCGAACGCTTAGAGGCAGTGCACAGAAAGGGTCTCCGCTTGGCGATGGGAGTTCCTCAGGCGGCTTCAAACGAGAAGGTCACCAATGAAGCAGAGTCTCTTCCGCTCCGCCTTTTGGCGTCTCAGGCCTTATTGACGCAGCTGTCAAGACTGGGAGAGTCCTTCGCAGGCACGGCGCTTCTCCGGCGGCTCAGAGCAAGAACTGGCTCACATTTCAACGCGGCGCTGAACACATTTCGATATTTAGGCTTGAAATTGCCTAAACGGCGCCCTATGGACCCGCCATGGTCTTTTGTGGACGTTGCCTGTAACTTCAGCGTACCCAAGCTACCAGCAAAACGCACCATTCCAGCCGCGGAAGCAAAGTTTCTTGTGCTGGACCACTTGAGTACCATGTACCACGGCCACCTACAAGTGTACACCGACGGATCAGTGTGCACACAAACGGATAGCTGCGCAGCGGCTTTCTGTATACCCTGCCTTGGCGTGTCATGGTCGGGCCGCCTGGATCGTGTGGTTTCGTCCACAACGGTAGAAAGCGCTGCAATCACCGCGGCTTTGCGAAAATTGCGATCCTTTTCTGCACGAGATGTTGTAGTGCTGACGGACTCCAAGTCGGCGCTACAAAGACTGCATCGTGGCCTACCTCAAGAAAAATTCACCAGGCAATCTCTGGCGCTCATTAAACACCTTATTGGCAAGAGCTTTAATATAAAGTTTCAGTGGATACCATCCCACGTTGGCATTGAAGGCAATGAAAAGGCTGATGCCCTTGCATGCGAAGCGCGGACATCTGTTCCAAAAGTAAGAACTCCTAAATCTTACCAGAACAACAAAGATGCGATACGCAATCATTTCAACGCGATCTACAAGTTTCCACACCAAGCATGTGTAATCACCGGACTTTCTCGTGAACACGCGACGCTGTTGTACCGCATAAGAACCGGCTCCGCATACACCCCGGCTTGGTCATTCAAGACTGGGCGATACGCTTCCCCGTTTTGTGCCTTCTGCGGTGACATCGGGGACATTGAACATTTTATTTGGCTTTGCCCGCAGTTTGATGTGGAAAGAGCAGCGATGGTCCGCACCTTGCAAAAAGGTTGTCATAGGCACCGGACATTTGAAGACGTCATTTTTCCGGAAGGGCCCGCGGCAGCGAGGAGGAGCGTGCAACGAATTTTGTTGGTTTTCCTGCGAGACACTGGGCTGTTCAGCACTTGGTGACGTACCCCTACAATTCAGGAGATGCTCAGGCGGAACAATTGCCGGCCATGCAGGCCAGGCTAACCCCGCCTGCTGCAACATCATCACCACCACCACCACCTTTTACTGCAGATACCCGCGAAATACAAAAAAAATAGCACGTGACATGTCCGCTTTGCAAATGACCATAGCATTGGGCCACGTGTGCTGACACTTAAAAGGCGACACGATGGTGGTGTTTGACATTTTGACCGCACAAAAAAGACAAGGACAGAGGGAGGTACGACGACACGGGCGGTAATCGTGTTACCATTGTACAAAGCGTGCGTTCTTCCTCGTTGTTTTCGAATGGTTTCTAGAGGAAGTTCGTCTGTACCCCTTCCTGTAAGACAAGACGCAGCCGAATTACAAGAACAAAGAGAAAATGAACCGGCGGGAACTTATTGGAGCCCTGTTTGGATTCACCGGTGAGTTGAGTCGTTCGTTGCATGTTGAAACCGAATGTATTGTATGCAGGGTGTCGGAACGAAATGTTTTTCGTTCCGGTTTTAGTTTCGTTCCACCGCAAAAAGTTCCGTTCCGTTTCTGTTCCGGAACGAAAAAAAAATGTTCTGTAACGGTTCGTAACGGTATTTTTATGGAAAAATTTGAAGTTATGGTAATCATTACGAACATTGGATTTTTGATGTAGTTACTTGCCCTGCTCTTAGGAAAGTGAGACAAGGGTAAAATACGTTCTTCAGAGGAGCGGAAGTAACTGTACCACGAATTTCTACCAACTAGCACAAACCAGTATTAATTTCAAAGTCATAGTATTTATTTTCTCAAAAGACAAATACGAATTTTTCCATGGCCTCAATGCTTTGTGTCAAGGGAGTGAGCAAGATCTCAGAAGCAGCACGTCATTGAGTGTACTCTCTGATGTGCGAGACCGCTGTTCTGATGAAGAGATCGCTAGGCCTGCGCGACACACGCAGCACAGTCACAACGAAAGCTGGAAGAGCGGACTTTGTAGAGCCCGCTGGAGATTCTCTTGGGGCAATAATAGAAGTACACATGCAAGGTACCCACTACGCCATAAATCATCCCAATTCTTCTGAAGTAGAGAAGTTCTCACTATGCCATTTTTCGTCATTCTTCGGAGTCTCGTGGTACACGCTGCACTTCTGTAAGGCATTATGTACACTTTGTGCTGTGGCTGACGACGATGAAGAATTACGGCTGAGCACTTTGCAGTGGGTGCGAAGCGGTGTTGCGGAATGGGCGCCTCCATTCCATTTCAATTCCATTGCGGGGAATTAGAACTTGCCGCAATTCCATTCCTTTCAATTCCTCGGAATGAAAAAACTTGGCGCATTCGGCCTCTGGGAATGGCCGGGCAGTTCAATTCTTACAATGTAATTCCTCCGCGTAAGAAAGGCATCTTGATAGCTTTATCGAGTTAAGAATGAACGCCCCATAAAGCTGATGTCATCAGATGCATTAAGAACTGCAAGAGTACGCAAAACAGGTTACCAAGATCGAGGGATAGTAGCTTCCATGGTTACATATCTCGTGCAGTACAACCACCCTACTAATTCCCATAAGGGCAGTTCTCCCGCTACCTATAGTATTTGCATGGTCAGCATGTTTGAACGAATGGTGGCGTTTTAATATTGTTTATGCTTAAATGTGTTAATGCTAAAATGACGACGTAGCCTATTTTTATGCTGACAAAAGTAGTATTCAAGAAAACTAAGCAGTTTTGCCACGCGTCTGGAGCGGTTGTGAATATGGAGAAAAATAAGATTTGGTTAATGAGGAATAAGACCCTCTAGATCTGCTTGTATTAGTTGGAACAGTGCACCGCTCGGGCACCTTGTGCCTTTGTATTGAATACGGAACACTGGGCCGCACTGCTCGTCAGCACTCACGCTTGTCAAGCGCTCCCGGCAAGCATAGAAGCACTAGAGTGGCACTGTTGTGGAAGACCCGACTGCCACGCAGAGGGCGCGGTTTGAAATGCCATGCGATCCTAGAAATTTGTTTGTCATTTATTTTTTTTTCATATCACGCGTTAGCGGTCATGGACACCGGCGGCGGTGGACAACTATGGCGCCAAAATCAGCTGTTGAGATCTCATAACAGCTTTCGCTGTATAGTGCCTAGAATATACTTTATTCGCTGTAACAAACTTCGGCGCCGACAATGCCCTCTCTACGCTGGCCTGCGTGACAGGCACGCAAAAATCCACTTGCGTTAATATAAACATCTCTGGTTGCCACTGTTTTCGTTTTTCGCACAATTTCAACATATCTTTGCTTTGGAATTCCTGCCTGAGGTACGCGCTAATACCGTACCCTAAGATATGCTCACATTGCACGAGCTCAGTTGCTCCGGATTGCGAAGTTTTCTCGTGAACCGAAAAACAATTGAAAAAATTTCGTTTTCACTCCGGAACGAAATAATAGATAAAGTTTCGATTACGTTTTCGTTCCGGTCCAAAATATCGTTTTTTTCGTTTTTCGTTTTCGGTTTTCGTTCCGTTCCGACACCCTGATTGTATGTGATTCACTCGATCGTACAGGAATGCAGGCCATGTTAAAGTTTAAGAACATGAGAGATATGTGGATGAAGATAGTATCCCGTGTGGAATCATCAACGCGGAGTGGTGCGCCAAGGAACGCGGGGAAAATCAAATGGCTTTTGTTCGCGATCATCGACAGCATGCTGAGAAGCACACCCCACTACGCAGAAAAGTGAGTAACGTGCCGTCTCATATTGCAGCGCATGCACGACACCCGCTTCATACCTGCCAAATATCACGACTTCGCCGGGAGACTCCTGGATACTGACAAACCCTCTGATTGTACTTGCACGTCGCGCGCCGCATAGTAACGTGTAGCGGTATAATCGCCGACGTCTTGAATCTTTATTTGCGATCGTTCAGAGCTGTCGACGTTGCTGCGGTCTTGAGAAATGACACGTATTTACATGTCGACTTTTATGTCGTCCCTCCCTGAAGTGCATGTAAACTCTTCGGTAGCTGCGTGTTGTGAGCATCCGTACACAGTGCATGAAGGGGGGTGTGCGCTCTATCCCCCACACGCGCTATAGCGATCACTTGCTGAGAAGTACCAGCTGGCTGTTTTATTGGACAGGATTTCAAGTGTTTTTACTCCCCGTATGTTTTCTACAGGGATGTACATGAATCACTTTTGCTCTACTGGCAGTAATAAGGAGACAGCTACTTCACTCCAATCTATAAGTTGTCCATGATTGTCTATAGTGCTGTTAAGAAAATAGTCGGGACAGTAAAAGGTCATTATCTTTGAAGAATTGGCCTGTGTCACCCGCGTACCAACTATATTGTTTTTATTATTCCTCGTTGTGTGCTTCTTTGCAGAACGTCTTTATGGGCACCATGAAGTGTTGTAGCTATATTTGCAGCCATATTTGCCATACAATTACAAATTGACCAGCAAGATTTTGTGATTTAGGTGGTTGAAGTCCTTTCAAAAACCCATAAAAACATAAACTTTTTTAAGGGGGGGTGCGTTTAATGTCCCAAAAAGCACGAACTTTCTTCAATGGCATTCACGATAAGTTCTTTCTGTGCCATGTAAGGCTTCTTCACGCAAATATTTGGCAGGAATTTATATTGCATTGCATGCATAAGTTTAGGTTCTTCACGGGAGTTCAGAAGTCTTCTGCAAAAAAATGTGTTCCCAAATGTTTCACGGAGAAGTGACGTCATTAGAAGCAATTACCTCTGTAATGTCATAAGTAGTCATAACTTAATCAGGTGAATAAAAAAATGAACAAAATGTCATAATTCATCATGTATGCCGACTACCCTGCATTGGTAATGCCGATGCAGAAAATGTTGATTTGCAGGCTTGTAACCAACATGTCGCAGTCATTTGAAGAATGGTAAATATACAGTTCATTCACTCTTTCTTGCTGTCATGAATGAACGCCTTATTCTTGCGCACGCAGACAGAGTATTTACATTTATGTTTCTGCAAGAGAGATATTTTAGTGTGTGTAGGTGGGTGGAAATTTACAGCAGCAGGCCAGCATTGCAACACTTCATTCTTTTACTCGCTGTACTTTGCAGCACTCAACAGACACCGCCAACTGCGCAAGGAATTCTATACGGAATGTAAGTGCCCTATGTTATTTCCTTGGTGGGCCAGGTTTTGTCTCCAGGCCTATGTTGCTATAAGTATGTTATGTTTTGGTTCCGAACATGCAGCTACGCCAGTGCCAACGAACGCGAAGAATGCTGCATCGACAATTCTCCGTAAGTTGCTTTTATATTTTTCGCGGTGTTCAAAAGCAGGTCCCCACTGCAGCATTTTAGTATCAGGATTGTGGCATGGACAGTGTTTCTTTGTGGTATAAAAACAACTTGCTCCTTAATAAAATAAAACTGAAATCTGAGAAATGGGAGTGAATTTAGTGATGCGTATGCTCCTCTTGTCCGTGTATGCTTAGTGGTAAATATTACTTGTGGCAATTAGGTCATAAAAAAGGTATTCTGAAGAACTGTGGACAGGGGCTAAATTTGGTTACTCGTTTCCCATGGGGACTTGTTCCCTTACCACTCTTTATGGCAACACCCTGGTCAGCTTATTATGAATATCTTAATTCTGCTACGGTAGTCGACTTGGCTCTTCGGAGTCCTCTTTTGTTTTTGTATGATTCAACAACCTATATGTACCTCCAGGAATATGTTAATGGGCAGGCATTTAGGTTTCCCAGTTAAAGAAAGAGTTGCCACCCTAGGCTATACGTTAGGAGTGGTAGTAGGAGTGTTAGGAGTGGCAACCGCTACAATTTTAATGTCTAGGGAATGTTGTTCTTGTGTAGACGTCGCACCTCAGGTTCTCAGAGTTTGCTGTGTCAATCAAGCATCTGCTTAGCAATCTTGGGCAGTCAAACTGAGTGCAAATGCACGTCCTTGTAGCAGTTCATGGCTCCAAAAGGAAGGACTATACTATCGGCGTGTGAGCTTCATATAACCACACCTAATGAATTTCGTTTTGAAAACACTCTATAATTTACTTTAATGACCTTTATAATTTACTTTGTTGACACTCGACAACTTACTTTTATAATCTACTTTTATGATCATCAAATAAAAGGCTTTACATATTGATGAAATTTTTATTTCATGCTGTTATCGATGCCAGCGATGGGTAGCCGTCTCTGGCAAATGTCAAGAACAACCTTTTTATTTACCTTTAACTCACTTACCCAAAGACAGTTACAACATGTGGCTACATTCTGGCTGCTCGATCTTGAAACATAGTGGTGTCATCTCAAGCGAACCATCGCTGGCCATGAGGCGCTGCTGCAATTTGAGTGTTCTGCTAAAATTTGCTGACACTGTCCAGTAAAGGGACTACATGAAAACTGTGAAATACTGTGCGTGATGACAAAATATGCTCAGATCAACAATTGATAATGCTTGGCATGTCTGCCCTAGCTATGTTCACACCAGTGCACACTCAGGGTAATTCTTACATATTTATCTCACGTGTGCTGGTGTTCATACATATCACACGCTACAATCATGTGCCTCAATTTGAGCAGTATATTTCCTTATGCTAAACCAAAGCATATCCAAATAGAACTGTATTTCTCCGCCTCCTAAACTGTGTGTGGTAGGCACAATTCACGAGTAAAGTTTCAGTTCTGGTTGCCTATATGCAAAACATGTTTCAGCTAACTTGTCTTAAGCCTTAAAGAACCATCACTGTTCAACAGGCAAATGTGAACAACTATGTAATGTCTGCTGTTCTCTTGAGTAACCCATGATACTAAGACATCACTGTGACGGCTCATGAATTTCAAAGAATGATGTGCATAAATCTTGACCACTGAATTATAAAAATAATTTCTGCAAAACTATGCATAGTACCACTTTGTATGCCAACAAAGGATAACAAGCTCCAAACACACATGTTCTTTCACTAGTGGTACAATTTAATTCTTTTCACCTTTTTTTAGTAGAGAAGCATTTTTTGAAGAGGAAAGCCCTGAAGGGTAAGTCGCATTTCTACAGTTTTATCATTTTCTTTATTTGTTCAATCAATACTATCATCACACATCTATAGTCTTGCTAATTGCATAATTGGGTTGCGCGAAAAAACACGGACGAAGAGGAGTACACAGGACGGGCGCAAAACTTTAACTGTGAAACGGAAGGCCAAAGCAGCACAATATGAATAGACATCAGCCTGACATGTGCTCATCAATCACAACAAAAAATCAACAAAAGGATACCGTACGCAGAAAAACTGCAGTGAAAACGCCAAACAAACAGGTGATAGTGAAAAGAAATCAAACAATGATCAGCAAAGGCATGCTCACAGACTAGAAGCTGGAATAAACGCACTGTCCAACATACGACTAGGTTGGATCACACAAAATCATCTCAAAATTGCAGCTCCTTAGGAAGCAAAGTCAGCGAAGGCATGCTTATGCATTTGTCACTTCTAGTAATTAAGAAGGTTTCCATTATTTCTCTTTCCATTTTGTCGTTAGACTTGTACAGGATTAGTGTGTCCCTTAAGTTCTGCGAACATCTGCATCACCTACAGTGCAAATCCAGGTGGTCACACGTGTGGGAACGAATGGCTAGTCTGTGCTTCCTCGCCCTTTCATTAAATCAGCGTCCCGTCTGTCCTATGTAGCAATGGCCACAGGACAGGCGTACTTTGTAAACGACACCTGTTATACACACAGAGGGTACTATTTTTCTAAATGGCACTCTTGTATACTTTCATGCTCCAAAATGGAGGAAACTGGGAATCCCCGGTAAGGTTGGTAATCAAACTTTTCATTGTATCTGGTGTTGTGTATGATAATACACTACAATACTTCGCAAACACAATAAATTTCAGTGCTTATGACATGACAAGAGCGAACCTTCCTGTGGCTGAGAAAGCTCTTCATATGTGACCTGTCTTGTATGAACTACTACGCTTCCTGATGAATGCACAATTAATGCTTCTGAGAGTATTGTTTCTCACATTCTGGAAGAGGCTGAACGCAAAACATTATATTTTCTATGCTTCGAGCGCACGTTAAAGCATACCAAGTGGTCAAGCTTCACTGAATTCATCACTAAGATGCCACGCAGGGTCTGCAAGTTGTTTTGGAACGTCGTATGGTTCATGCAACACCTTTCCAAGCGATTATGGAATGGCGTAACTACTGACCTTAATTGCCTAATTAAATCTGCCGCAAAAATTTTTCGAATCTTACAGATATAAGTGGAGTTATAGGTAGGCTATTGCAGGCTCTGAGCACTTTTCTCTTGTTTTGTTCTGACATGCATGCTGAAAGCAACAAGAAAGAGAGAGGGACTGAAGTGAGTGCGCATCATGTTCTCGAGCATATTGTGTTTTTTGTTGTTGTTGAATGTGTTGGCTTCCAGTTCGCATGAGCTTGATGCTGGCACGTGGAAGCCGCACACTTATGACTCCTTGCACGGGCGCAGCAAAAGGTATTGCCATGCTAAAGTGGACAAGCTACACTAAGACCCCGTGTGCTCCGGCTTTTCTCAGTGGCACTTTCACTGAGGGATAGAACTTAGGGCCAGTTTCAATTAGCTAAATACAAAGTGATGTCTGCAAAGGCATTGCCTTGCCAGACATGGCTTGGATGTCATCTCCGAATGCACGTAATCATCTTCAAAACAACCAGTAGGCTTGCCATCATGCACTGGCGAGTGTACCGGTGGTCTTAGAGTTGATGCCATGCATTGTTAAGTACTGTTATAATGGGCTCAGTATGAGACATACGACCAAATTGTGCACATGGTGTTTGAAAGAGCACGCTTGCTGGGTGTCAACTCCCATAAATGTAGGAGCCAACAAAAAGCAGACTGTCAAGTATGACCTGATGTACATGGATGGCATTATTTTTTGTGTTGCTTTCTAAGATATTGGAGAGACGTATCTTTTTTTTTCATTTACTGAAAACAAGCATTCGAAGTATTAATGAGGATTTTCTCGCTACCATAAAATCGGCCAGCGCCTGCGTCAGTCTTACCTGTAACATAGTTTGCTGAGGGCATAGCAAGCAATTCGTGGCTGTCTCTGGCCTTCAAATGTGAATTCCCTGCTGTTTGCAGTGCAATATTTGGTCACACGCTCACAGGAGCATTGACTACAGGTTGGCATTCTTTTCTATGTTAAAGAAATGCTGCAGGACAACCAATTCTTATGGTACCTATTTTCTTTAATGCAAAAGAAGGCTTACCGGTTAGTGTCTAATCATGGAATGGTAACGCGGAAAACCCCGTGAAGCATTTATAATCAGAATCTCTTTATCTGTGGTGACTGTGACGTCACATGAGCAACGCATGCCACAAACAGTGGAAGGTGAATGCAATAGCAAAATTCGTGTTTGTGCGCTGTGGTTTGCTGCACAGTGTACACTTTTCACGCATGCACCATGGCTTCACATGTCCCACTAGTTGGTGCAAAGGCAGTGCCCCTAACTCCTTTTACCTTGTACGCAGCTCAGAATAGAACAGGAATGGATAATAACAAACATACTCTAATCTTGGGCAGTAATTATGATGCACATAAAAGCATCAGACTACATACAACAAACTCAACGTTCAACTCCATAGTGTAGCATGACTAGGCTGTGCGGTGTACCGTTCTTTCTTTTTGTAACTTTTAAACGCAACTTAAAAATGTAATTCTTTTCATATCGTGAATAGGGATGCGTGAATCTCTCACTATGTATAAGTCACGGTGTTTTCATTTGCACGAGGAATCTAATCACATGCTCTGAACTGTTGTCGGTCCCTTTAATTCACACTAAATTCAGTAAGATTTGTTTCTTCTTTCTCAAAATTACAGCTACACGTTGTACCAGGTTCATGTTTGGCTTCGTGCAGTCTGCGAGATGTCACTAATTTATCGCACTTACAGGTCTTCGCAGGCTCCGAACAGAAGCACTTGCTCGGCAGTGCCACCTACCACTCCTGCAGCGTAAGAATACCAACGTGAACTTTGCATATTAACGCTGTTGGGTTTCGATTAAACTAAAGGTATCATGCTTATGCAAGTATAAACGTGTGATGGCATAAGAGATAGAAAACGCTAGAGAAATGATGATGACAGTACACTGGCAGCGCACATTTTAATTCTTTTTTCAAATTGTACAGTTGAATACCGGCTTGTGCATTCCGTTTCAGTCATCCTGTATGAGCAGCCTCCAATTTTTCTCGTAGGACAGGTGTCATCTGTCCTTTGCTTGCACTGCCTATTTCGGACTAGCAATCGTGTTTTGAATAGTGCTGTCAATGTATCGTTGTATCACATAACTCAACTTGCATCTGTCTTTTTTTAACATTTTGTTGCTAGTACATTTATACTGTGCAGGCATCATCATACGCCTACTTGACAGTTATCAGTTTACCTTTCCTTTTCCTTACCATCAATCTCTCTGCGCCAACATGTAAAACCAAGCTGCTCAGACTTTTCCACATGAGCTTCCTAACAGCTTTTCTAATCTGTGCCTTGTTTGTGTTTGTCCTTGCAGACGCACTAGGAAGCCCACAGACTTCACACCATCATCTCGGCAGTTGCACCCTCCGCATTTCTTGTAAACACTTTCATGGCACTTAGGCGTAAGTGTAAATTTGTCTTGCAGGAAGATGAAAGCGCGCGGGGGGGGGGGGGGGGAATAAGACATTGATGTGAGCATAAAGAATCTTCTTGGCAGCTGCTCGACCTCCATTGAAACAATTGCTAAGAAAAAAGAAAAGGAAGCATTGCAGCCAGATGAGCGCAACATAGCAGGCAGCCTTGTAGCTATGAAGCTCAAATCATTGCCCAAGAGAAAGCGCTCGGAGGTACTTTTAACACGAAAATGTCTTATGCCGGGGTCCACCAAGACTTTCATGATGTAATTCCAACCCGGAAGTACGTCAGCAAAATGGACGCCATCAGATGGCAAAGAAAAAACTATAAGAAAAAAATCACACCATCTCCAACTAAAGGGGACCATGAGGCGATGCGAAGCAATGTTTCGGCATGTAGAGGCCGCGACTCTGAGGGGGAAGGGAGGGGGAAAGGGTAGGGGAGAGGGGAAGTGGAGAGGGAGAGGGGAAATGGAAAGGGGAGAGAAGTGGAGAGGGGGAGGGGAGGGGGGAGAGAGAGAGCGAGGGAAGAGGGGAAATGGAGAGGGTTTGCGCATGCGCAGTAAGGCTGGTCACGCCGCACACCACCACCACCACCGGCTTGAACTCCGCTATAAGATGCTTCACATCTAAAAGTTCCATTCACGGGAGTCGAACCCATGGCCTCTCGGTCCGCGACGATGGCTGGGGGGCGTTTAGCCCACTGAGCTACCGTCAAACATGTTGCGGAGGCTACATGAACGTGCCTTTTATATTTCACGCTTTCCTCTCGCAGTGCTCTAGGATGGATGGATGGATGCTATCAGCGTTCCCTTTATAAAGGGGCGGTGACACGTGTGCCACCGGGCTCGGAAATAAACGCGCCGTTGCTACGACCGGTGCGTTCGGTGCGTTTCCAATGCAAGTTTAATTTCGTCAACGCTTTAACACAGGATCAGGTGGTGCCTTTAGCCCAAGCCTCGCTCATAGCATCCATCCATACCGAAAAATAGCTCTCCGGTGCTCGCCTGGCTGTCGCACCGCGTCGACCGCGTTCCCCGCTCGCCCTGTGAGAAAGAAAGAGTCAAACTTTATTCAAGGGAAAGGGGAAAGGGGGATCTTGGAGCTTCTATGGCTGGGGCCCTATGTCCAGGGCTCCACTGGCCTTAGCTGCCCGCCGGACGTGATCCAGGAGCGCTAGCTGCACTCCCGGGTCCGAGCTGGCGAGTTGTGCCTCCCACTGCTCCGTACTAGGTATTAGAGGTTTGCCGAGAAAATTAGCTAAATCACTTGGTTTATGGTCGCATCCCCACGAGATGTGGTATAGAGTCGGTCTGCCGCCGCACCAAGGACACACGACCGGGTAAAGCGTTGGATGTATCGCGTGTAATTTAAGTAGATGCGGGAATACGTCCGTCTGAATTTTTCGAAGGTCAGCGGCCTCTTCCCCAGTGAGGGATCTGTGAGGCGTAGCACATTTTGTCGCCTGAAACGCTGGTGAGGAAGAATCTCCCTAGGTAGAATTGGTACGGTCAACGAAATAGAGGGATTCTCCGCTCGGTTACAAAATGCGCGAGCTAGAGCGTCCGCTCTTTCGTTGCCCTCGACCCCTGCGTGCCCTGGGCACCAGGTCAACCGATGGTGGCGAGTGAGTTTGGTTGTTAGCAGCCTCAGCGCCATAGCGGGAAGGCGGCCGGTTAAAAAGAGCCGACAGGCCTCCTGGGAGTCGGATAGAATAATTGACGGCTCGCCTTTGCGCTCCTGAAACCTTACGGCTAAGGCTATGGTCGTTGTCTCTGCCTTTGTGACCGAGGTCGTGCGCACGGAGGCACTCGTCAGCAGCGTCATGTTGTTGTAGACGACCGCAATTACATGTCTCTGCCAGTCGTAACTGGCCGCATCGACGTACGTGACGTTAGAAGTTGACCCGAACTGCTTTCGCAGCCAGTTTACTCTGGCCTTAGGTCGCTCAGCGTGGAAGTCGTGATGCATATTTTTGGGCACCGGTGCGACCGAGATCTTACTCCGTACCTCTTGAGGTACGTCGACCAGCTCCTCACCAATGTGCTGGGGGTGGGGAGAGATCCCTATCCTAGTGAGTATTGCCCCTGCCTGCAGAAGTTTCACTTAGGCGATTCCTCTGAGAGATGAAGACCACCGCGCTTGGCTCAGCATAAGAGTTATGTATACCGAGATCTAGGAGCCGCTGTGGGAAGTAACGGCCAGGCTAGAGGGAAGACACGACGCGCGTAGCGTTTCTCTTTTGAATTTCACGACGCTTTGAAGGAATGCATATCGAGTATCAGTGTTTATTATGTGCTTGTTGATGCGATCCTTGCGCGGGATCCACCATATGCGGTGTCCACGTATATGTTAAGAACTTCAGCTACCGCAAGGGTTAAATCGTGATCATGGGGCGTATGTCCTCAGTACGGAGATGCGCCACTAGGCGTCAGCGTGAGTGCGATGCGTCCACATCAAGCGGTGCTACATTTGTCCAACAACAGTAGACATCATGGAACAGCTTCAAAGCGCCAAAAAACAAGGACAGACGAAAAAGAGTGGACAGGACGAGCGCTAACTTGAAACTGAATTTATTACAAAAAAGAGTGGAAAATGTAAATACCATTAGATGGCGCACATGCGTGCACACTTGCGCAGACTGCTCACAAACACCCAAGAAAAACACATCACTTTGGTATGACGCCAGATTTCTGAAATAGATTACATTCGCTTTCCAGCAGAGTCAGTAAAGGGTGGCTGACACACGCGTCGCCTTTGTCTTTAATCAGAAAGGCTTCGACAATCTCACTTCTTAATTTATTCTCGTGTGAAAATTACAGAAGTGTCACAGAAACCAGGTTCACATCCGCAATCACGGCAATAATCCGTCGCATACTACCTGAAGGCATCAAGTCTGCCAGAACGAGACCCTCGCTATGAATGAAGAAAATACGATTACTTTTAAGGGCTCGAGCGATGGTCTCGTTCTGGCCGACTTGATGCCTTCAGATAGCGTGCGAGGGATTATTGGTCAGCTGCCAGCTCGTAAAAAGATCACGTGCGACGTGACGTCAACAGGCAGAAAAAAAGAGTGTTCCACGCTCGCCGCCATGGCTGCGACTGGCGCTGACTAATACTCCCAGCTTTAAATGCACATATATACCCCATAAAGTGGACAGGAGGATGACCGCCGCCGTAGCTCAACGGTATACCGTTGAGCTACGGCGGCGGTCATATAGAGCATCGGACGCTTTAAGGCCGAGACAAGACGGTACGATTCTCCTTCCGATGCGACATCCGACGCGGCGGTGCGGCAGCCAGAATGGTGGCTGTCCGATGCTATGAAAGGTCATCATTCCGGCTGCCGCACCTGCGCGTCGGCCGTCGCATCGCATGGAAAATCGTACCGTCTGCCTCGGCCTTTATTCGAAGGTCGCAGGTTCGGTCCCTGCCGGCGGCAAGTTATCTTTTCGTCCACTTTACTTTCTTCACACTCTATCATAATTACAACGAGTAACATCCCGTATACTTTATTTGGCGTTATTCTCTGTAAGTTCTCATTAATATAGACACTAAGAAACGAGCCCTTAAAAGTAACCGTCTTTCCTTTACTATCTGTGTCTTTTTTGAAACTGCAGCTGACTTTTACGTGGGTCACGATAATCAGTCCTTTTGCAAAGTTATGCCCTCGAAAACCAACCATATACTTTTTTTTGCAAACAAACTGGGCCAGCTACATTGCAACACGCATTTTACGTTTATGTAATGCTGACCGCTATGTCTGTAAGAAAAAAACTTCGCTATTGCTATTCAGGAAAGCACCCAGTCAATTGCACAGGCATGAAACATTCAGAGTTTTTGCACACTGTTTGCATTCGTTTGTCTTGCTGCTTCATGCAGTACCATTGTTATGCAACTGTCCTTTCTTATAAACATTGAAAAACCACCATCTTGTTGGGGTACTGTACTACTTTGTAATATATCTGAAATAGATAGCCTACTAAAGAAAGTTGTGCACACATTTGCCCACGTGCCTTGCGATTAGTATACTGTGCACATTTCATATGTCCCTCTTTTTTTTTCATGCTGTAGGACAGGACGCAGCAATAAACAGAAACAGCATGTGCCGAACTTAAACCAAAATTTGAGGTGCGCAGACATTGTTTACAGTATTGGTCACTGCCACACGCGACCACAAAGGTGCTCCTTGAAACGCATATAACGCGTTTAGCAACGTAACATGTCCATAGTAAAAAGGCATGTTGATGTCATTTATATTTGCATTGTAGTCGTCATTAATTACCCATGCAGTACGATGTCACACTGTGCTTCCTTCAGCATGATGTTACCTGTAACTTGTGCATGCAATAAATGTCAGTAATACTTTAAAAACATTACACTGCAGTTTCACAATATACATTTATTTGCAGAAAGTATATGCCGACTTTTCGTGTGAACACGAATAAATTCATTTTTACAAGATTCTCACTTGAAGAGACTGTGTACATATTCTTTCACGCACACTTCTGAATGAGCAAAATGTACTTGAAATGCCAGACGATCTGTTTCAGCATCGGTTGCCCGTTCAAAAGGAACAGTGTGGTGGATGTGCAGCAAAAGAGCACATTGCCCTCAAGTGTGCGTGGAGCGAAAGGCGAGCCGTGTGTATGCAGGAGGCGAGGAAACAAAGAGTTCGTGTGCACTCCCAGTCATAGAGCAGATAACTGTCAGAGTGTTCTTGATTAGAGGACGACCAGGAGTAACAAAAACAATACAAACCCCTTGCTTTCAAGTGAATTGGCAATAGCACACAGCTGCCGAGTACAGTGCGTTATAATGAAAGCTGCTAAATGAAAGGTTCCTATGTACCGCCATATAAAAATGACCCCGCCACGTGTGAAGTTTTGCGATAGACCTCGTCTACAGCATGTCATGAAACCCAGCAGCGATTTATGATTACCAGGAAATTGAACTTCAAAACGTTTGTTCCACTTGTTAGGCAACTACCGTGATAGCTTAGCAGGTAAGTGGTCGCGCTGTTAACCTTCATTCAGCACATGGGTTCGATTCCTGCTGACAGCGAACACATTTACATGAGGGTCACATGCAGATTTACTGCTGTACTTACACTGAGATGCACGTTAAAGAGCCGCAGGTGCTTAAGGTAATTTCAGAGTCCAGAGCAAAGTGGCACACACGTCAGTGGCAGTTAGGGAAGACGAAACCCTGATGACGTGCTGTGCATTCAGCGGCGTCGAGACGGTAGAGGCCGAGGAAGTGGCCATAGCCTTGGCCATCAGCCAAAAGGGGGTCAGGGTGGTCATCAGCGGCTCCGAAAGCGCTGTGAGAAATTATGAATCGGGAAGGGAGACGGAGACTGCCGTCCGTATATTGAACATGGTAGAATGATCCAGAGAGATGATTCTGCTCGTCTGGGCACCAGCTCACCACGGACTTAGAGGGAACGAGGAGGC
Organism: Rhipicephalus sanguineus; assembly: GCF_013339695.2. Classification (NCBI taxonomy): domain Eukaryota; kingdom Metazoa; phylum Arthropoda; class Arachnida; order Ixodida; family Ixodidae; genus Rhipicephalus; species Rhipicephalus sanguineus. The sequence goes on from NC_051178.1 coordinate 37,336,424, forward strand.
TCATTCGGTCGCCCGAGGTCTCACTTCCCGGTCGACCCTCGGAACCTCCCAAGTCACCGAAATTACAAAGAGAGGATATTCACGCGTACCACGAAATCACAGCCCACTACAGACTAGATCGGCAAATATACCCGGGAGCGGACAGATCACTGAGTAAGAAAGAGGAGGTTATGGGGCGAAAATTACAGACGGCGGTTTTTCCAAACCCCGTACTCTACAGCAAGTGGAACCCAGAAGTATTCAGGTCGCAGTGTAAATTTTGTGATGAGGCAGCAAGTTTGGTGCACATGGTGTGGACATGTCCGGCTCAGTATGATGGCTCGCACACTCTAGAATCCTGGGAGGCCCTTCTCTGCAGTGCAGACCCCAACGTCCAGCAGGACATCATCAGTGAAGCCCTTGCTGCAGCCGTGTCTCAAGGGATTCCGGCCGACGGCTAGGGGCGACGGGGGAAGTAGACTTTCTCCTGACGCGCATTGACTGATTGTCTAATAAAGTTTTTCTCCTCCTCTCCTCCACTGTAGCGTGGCTCACAATCGTATCATGGTTTTGGGATGATAAACCCCATATATTATTGTTACTTCTTAGCCACATGCTTCTCACTGAAGTGGTACGTGCCAAGTGCTGTTGTCAGTGGTGCAGTTGGCCAAATAGCGGACTACCATTGCGGACAGCTTGTCCATGAATACACGTGGAGTTTTATGACCTTCCTTGTCTAAGCATTGGTTGGGGTCATCACTGACAACACTGTCATGCTCGCTGTTGTCATCATCACTAAAATCATTGACACTTCTGTCACCATCTGCAATGCAAAGGCGAGTGCAACACTGCACATGCTGCAGCAATGTGAGATGCATATTCTGATTCTTATTGGAGGGTACGGCGCCGCTGAACGCAGCAAAAGCAGCTCTTCAATAGCCCAAAATACAAAGCTTCATTACAGACTGCATTGCAGCATGTGCGGTGTAGTACTTACCTCTTTAACACTGTCTCTTTACCACTGGCTCCTGACAGCCTCGGAGAGGTGTCAGGAGCCATGGCCCTGGTTTGTATAGCCTCTGTCACCTGCACAAATAGAAGTGGTGTGTTGTAAGTACTACTTCAATGTCAGGGATCCACAAGGCCGAGCCACACAAAGATAGCAATAGTAGAATGATCTACATGATCTAATGCTACACTTCACCAGCCTGACTTACCCTGGCCGTATTACGCGAAGCATGACTACTACAAATGGGCTGTCATGAAAATGTGAGTCATTTGACGATATTGAAGTTGAAGCTGAAGTTTATTTCACCACAGCGTTACATTATTTTTTACATTTTTGCAGTCATTCATGAAACAAAGATACAATGTGTGGTGTGGAATGCGGGAAAAGTGGAGCGGATAACCGATAGCTGCAAGATGATACACATGCAGCGAGCGACATCCTTTCAGTTGTCACAGTTACCAAGCACATGTAGCTAATCAGGGCATTAACGATAGCGCGAGTACATATTCGGATAGCTCAAACCATGAATATCGCAACTTTTTGTTCTGCTCACCTAGACGCTAAAAGGTACGGCCGTGGCAATCCGTGCCCCTTCGAAGCGCTCACGCATCCGCGTTGTCCGCCAGACGTGGGCGTCGTAGGCTGACCCCGGAGGCAGTGGTGCACGGCAGGATTCCCATGTCTGCGTCGCAGATCTGACGAAAGCGTGAATAACTGTGAGCCACATTTCGCTACGCGGACATGCGCTCGAGAGGATGGGAAGACCGATACTTACAAGCATGACGATGTGGGTATAATGCCCCTTGCGAGGATAAAATGCAGCCTTGTGATGGTCGCCCTTCGGTGCAATGATGACGGCAACGCTGCCGTCCACGCATCCGATGACGCCGGCAGCCGTAGGAAAAGTTCAAGGCCCCCTTTTCATCCTGCGTCCACGGGAAGTGAACCCACTTGTTACGGATCTCGGCGTGTACGATTACCTCCACCACAGCATCGCACAGTCTGCTAACCGCGGGTTGCAGGACGACAATAGTATCCTCGATTCGAAAAGAGGCTTGAAAGCTGCCACTCGTGAAAAACCGAAGGCCGCACAACCCCCACAGGATCCACCGACAGCGCAGTCGGTCGCGCGCCTTCCTCGGCCACTTCGTCGCATAACAGATGCACCTTTCTTTCTTCGGGCGAAAGTGACACCGAACCAACCGAACTCCTTCATCGACTGGCATGGTGCCGCCGAGCGACCGCCGCCAACAACACCAAAAAAAATTGCAGTGGCTTAGCTCCGCTATGCCAGAATATACGTACCGTTAGCAAAGGTTCAGCTGAACATTCTTAGCTTTCCAGATTGTCTAGGATTATTAGCCGCCTTCAGTTCATTCTTCGTACGCTGAACCGCTAATTGCCAGGCAACTACTTCGGCATCCGATGAGATAAGCTTCTCGGCTCTTCTGCGCCGTCGAGCAGCATTTGCGCTCTCCTTCTCCATGGCGTTACCCACCTGCAAACGCCAGTCAGAGGCGCTATCAAGCGGCCCCAGCGCAATGTCAGACGGCGACTGCACAGCGAAGGCGAATAGCTGCGCTCGAGCCGGCGCCACTGTGTCTATGGCTACGACGTCAATCCTCTCGAATGCGGCGCAGACCAGCCGTGGTGAGCCGCGCGCGGCGGTGGCGGAGTCTGCGCGCGCGCCTGCGCCAGCGTGTCTGCCGCGCCTACGACGCCACTCCTCCCGAACGCGCAGACCAGCAGCGGCGAGCCGCGCGCGGCGGTGTCGGAGAGCGCGTGAGATGCCAGCTCCGGTGACCCAGCTGTGTGACATCACTGATCCTCGCGCATGCTCAGCACGGCTCATGACCATCCACGCGAAATCGGTTCCGGCTAGGCAAGTGTAGCTAACGCTACAAAAGCCTCTGGCAAATACGCTGGCACCGCCATTTTTTCTATTCCGTCTGACGACGGAGCTACTCGCTGGCTGTCCCTCGCTTTGGCGGAACCGATTCCAAGGTAATTGGAGTGGAAAATAATTGGAGTGGTAACAGCACAACAGTAAAAATTACACTTGACAGGTAGTGAACTACAGCGGGGCATACACGTTAAAGAATCAAATTGTAGAGGTAACGCTTAGTTACAGTAGTTTGAAATCAGTTATTACAATCTGTGTAATACAGAAATGAAATACAAGAAGTTTGCTTTGAAACATGATAATGTGATTGTTATGTAGATATTTATAACAAAGTTAAATGAACACAAGAAAAGAAAAACAATAAAGAGATCACCTTCCTAAAAAGTGTAGCAATAAATACGGAAACAAGCACTGGGCCAGAGTGTCACTGAATTGTTTCACGACTGAGTGCTTAGGTTACTTGGCTTCGAAGATTTTACACAAAATATTTCAGTGAGAGGCTATATCTATACACAGAGCTGTTGTGAACAGTTATATGCGCAGTTATAGATACAGTTGTACACAGTCACTGGCCTTTGAATTGTGTCAGCTAGTGTGCTTTTGACACACCCTTTCTTGGTGAAGATGAGCTGTTGTTGTCCTAGCAATGTGGTGAATCCTAACTTGCAGATACTTATCTACTATTGCCCTTGGCAAATGTAGCACATGATTCTCCAGTGGAGAGTTATCAAGTGCGTGTTCGTTTATATCTGTGAAGAGAGCCTTCCCTACAAGTGCGGCCATTGTCGCCACTGCACCTTGGCTGCAAACATGCGAGACTGCAATTGGCAGTAAACAAGAGCTCCTCGAAGTTCCTTCTCAAATTGTTGGCATATGGTGAGAATGTCTTTTGAAGGATAAACCAATCCGCCGTGTGACTTCCTTGTAATAAGGGAGTACGCCTTGCCACTGCTTGCAGGTGAAGTTAGTGCAGAACTGCACTCGTGACGCAACAGCTCATTCTGAAGACGGGAAACTACAAATCTGGCAATGTACGCAATGATGATGTCTCCAATTTCTGAAATTTTGCCTGGATCTGAGCGATATGCATGCTCCTCATTACTAGTCAGCAAACTGTCATGTGATGGCTGATCATTTGCTAAAAGTCTTCGGTCTGTTGTAGCATTTGTTATATTTGGAGATGATAGCCTCCCTAGTGAAGTGGCATAGAAAACTTTGATGTGGTCCAGTGGAAGGCAGTTTCCACTGGCCACGTCCTGCACTTCATTCTGAACAATGAGACGCTTTAATGCTGCAGAGAACTGTCTCGCTGTAGGGTTATCGTTGCAGCGGCCAAATGATCTAATTGTGTCAAAGAACAACTCAAGGTGGTCTTGAATTAATTTTGATGTGGGAAGGTATGCCAGCATCTGCTTGTTACAAATTAGGTGGTTGTAGAGCGAAATGACACTCTGCATGCAAACTAGGAAGCCAATGAAGCCAGTTTTCCGGTTTGTTTGTGTATAGGAAAAGTATAGCTTGGCTTCTTGCAAATATGAAGTCACTGCATGCACATTTGAAGGGCAGCTGACAATATGTGCGCCTTTGTCCTTTACCATACGAACTGCTTGCAATACTAAATTGGCACGTTGCTCCCCACTAATTCCATCTACAAGAAAATAAGCTATTGGCAGATTCCAACGGCCATTAACTGCCACCAACATGACCACAAAGGCATATTTTGCAATTGGCAGGCTGTCATCGTTAGTGTCCGTTCCCATGTTAACGTAGCCATGAAACTTCTTTCCTTCCCATTCGACATGCCTTCGGGTCGCCATCTCATCAATTACCAATGAGCAAAGTGTGGAGTAACCAGCCTGCATATTTTCCTGCACTTTAAAGCGTAATGCTGATAGTGCCTCCTCAAGAAACCCAGGGGCCCCATCTATATGCTGGTACCATTTAGTCAATGTCTTGGGGTGTGGCAAGCAAGTGTCGAATACTTTTGGGACATACATGTAGGCCCGTGGTGAATAGAAATGTAAGGTTAGTGCGTATGCTCAGAGCTCAGGGAAATAGAGTTTTTGGACATTCTAAAAAGAGACAGGGCGTGCAAACACGGACACAAGAAAGAGATCAGAACACCACAAACACCACAAACTTTTTAGAATGAATACGTACCAACTAGCTCAGCTCTCTGTTATTCTAAGTTTTTGGACAAATGTTCTTGATATTTTAGCTAGCTGGCGTTTTAACAAGTCCTTTCTACAGCCGCCAAGATTTTTCAACGTTTCTATGTTTTCATCAGAAAGAATGTAGTTCTTTGAAAGCTCTTTCATTACATTTTGAAGGCTAGCCACCTTGCGCTGCAGGCGCGGTTTAGACTGTTGCAGGAGCTTGATCCTCTTCTTGCTCGCACTTGTAATCATGATGTGCCTGTGCACCTCTTGGCGTAGAAACGCTTTCTCTGGAGTGTCCTTTGGTGAATGCTGCAAAGTGTGTTTTAAAGTCACTCTAACATTTTATCACTGACTGGTGTCATTGCACTGTCAACATAGTGTTTTTAAACTGCGATTCCTTGTGAGTGTGCTATTTGTCAAAAAAAGTACTGTACAGTGAAACTGATGGGCTCAAACTTTCATGTGCAAAGCAATGTGGCGATTACTACAGGACATGTTGAAAAGGCGCCTTACTACTTTAACGGTTGCGCACAGCTCAAACGGTACGTCAAACCGTACTAGTTACGCGTTGTTTCGGAACGCATGTGAAACTGCTGTGGCATTCACAGTTACCACATCGTTTATCATTTTCACATTGATTGACAGATACTCTTGGACAGCTAATAAATATACTGCTAATTTTCTTTCTTGGTCATGTACTGTTTAGATGGAGATTAATTAAATTATACTATGACCCAGGTAGCTTTGTGTTCACTCTGCATCTACTAAACTCCTGATCACACATACTTACAGTGCCCTTGTGGCTTCTGGGTGGAGTATTGTAGATGTGTGAAGACGTTTGCTCAGGATCTTCAGTGACAGGGCAGCTGGTACATGGCACCTATGAATGAAAAATAGGAATTAAGTATTAGTTAGATGGAGCTTCCATTTTCGCTGTCAAAGAGGGAAAATAATAAGCAGGTGAAGGTAATTGTCAAGATAAAAAAAAGCCAGCTGGTTCGAGAGCTAGATTGAGATGAAAGGGACTTTGAAAGATAACATTGAGAATTAAGTGCTGTCCTGCCACGTATAAAGATAAAAAGGCGAACTATTGATCAGGAAGAGATTGTGAGAGGTTTGAATGAGAACGGATGAAAGAAAACAACTCCTGTGTTGATCCTATATGCCGCCATATAGGTCCTGGCCGGCCCTATTTGTATCCTATAACCGCCATATGGGTCCTCTGGAGGTCCTATTTGAGTCCTATATACCACCATATGGGTCCTCTGTAGGTCCTACTTGCGTCCTATATACCGCCATATGGGTCCTGTTTAGGTCCCATTTGGATCCTGTTTGGATCCTCTATACCCCCACACGGTCCTATACAATTCCTATATTTAGTCCTGTAAGTCCTGTATAAAACCATACGGATCCTGTATGAAACCATATAGGTTTTTTTCAGTAGGGAAGCGTCACTGTAATTTGTATGAACAATCTGCACAAAGACCTTACCATCAGAAGAGGCCCTACTTTTAACAGAATGTTGAAATACCAAAATTCTGTTTTGTGAATAACACATTGCGAAGCGTACACAAACAAAATTATTTTGATGACTTTTAAGCATTCGGGCTTCTATGCTAATTCACCTGCATGTCGATAATACTCACAGTAGTGGTAGAAGTGTCTTTTTCTTCGCTGTTTGCTCCTGCAAAAGGACCTTCAGCATCTTCCTGTACGTGTGGTGCAGTTTCTTCAATTTCTGCAGGTAGTGGCTCTATGCGCTGCCTAGGTGACATCTGTCCATTTACGGCAGGAGTTGCACTAGTGACACAGACATTGGGAACATCAGCTGCATGACTGGCTCCCTCCGGATTCTGCCTCTGTAACTGAACGGTGTGACATATGTGAGCAGTCAACTAAGTTATGACAAGTTTTCTTGAACACTCTAATCACCTTAAGACAAAAGTTCAGGGATAGATGGAGGCTCGAAGGTAACCACGTTAGACGTTCATTCTGTGAAGGTTGTGCCGCAAACAGCAATTGGGGGCTGTCACCTTCCACATGGCGTCAAGCCTGTCTTTAATTGGCACTGTGTTGAATATTTGTTTAGGTAGTAGCTGGACAATTAAATGTTGGAATTACAAACTTGGAAGTGCAATAGATATCCATAAGTGTATTGAAATCTATGGGCTCCATCAGTTCAGGCTGTTTTACTCTATGAGGGGAAAAAATACTTGCAAACATGGTCAACACGAACCAAGATTACTACAATTCCAGAATTTATTGCTGCAGACAAGACAAATTGAGAGTATAAGAAAAAAATCGAAAGAAATTGAATTTTGTATTTGCGCTTCATTTCTAGATGACTTTGCTGGATTAGTCAAGACTGCAAAAACTTCGGTGGAACCTCTGTAGTTGCGATAAACGTCGAAATTTGAAAACATTTATTTTAGAACAATGTGAAACACACAGCGCAAAACTACGACGGGGACACACGAAGGAAACACACACAGCGCTGTGTGTGTGTTTCCTTCCTGTGTCCCCGTCGTAGTTTTGCGCTGTGTGTTTCACTATGCTACACCAACATGTCCAAATTCGCTCTATTTTAGAACAAACCATGTTAAATATTTTAATCACTCGGATTATATGTAAGGACGCTGTGTACTATCCTGCGTAAAGAAAGAAAAATGCGGCGCATTGTTCGAGTAACCCCAGGAATTGTCAAAAGTGTCCAGCCCAGCCTATATATTGGTGCACTTGGATGAGGTTGTCAAAATATCATTGTACCCGATATAGTCACTCAAAGGAGCCGTCAAAAAAAAGTGAGCCGCCACGTCGCATGATGCGGCAACCTTTCTCTTGCGATCCGGCGTTCAGCAAACTTGAGCGGACGATTCGGCGGTGAGTGCTCGCCGCTTGCGTGCTGTATGCAGTCGCTATCTGCAGAGCTGCTGGTGGAGCTTTCGTTGTATGACACGGACCTCGGTGGCAAATTAACTATTTTCACTCTTGACAATGTTACGTTTCTTATCTCATCATGTGCAAGCGGATGTTGCCTCCAATGAAAGAGGATGTGCGCGCCCTTTGGCGTGGGCGCTCGTCGCCGAATCGTCTGCTCAAGATTGCTAATCGCCGGATCGCAAGAGAAAGTTTGCCGCACCATTCAACGTGGCGGCACATTTCTTTTTGGGCAGCTCGTTCGTGACTACATCGGATAATGACCTTGTAACGAGCTCGTCCGATTGTAGCACACTTTTGGCGCATTACAATGCATTGGGTTATTCGAACAATACGCAGTACTTTCTTTATTTACGCAGGATAGTAACAAGGTCTTGTATAACCAGAGTGATTAAAAAAGTGATAATGGTCTGTAACTCCGACGTTTATCGCAACCAAAGAGGCTTCATCGCAGTTTTAATCTTCACTAAGCCGGCAAAATCACCTAGGAATAAAGCGCAAATACAAAATTCTGTTGAGCTTTATTCTATCCTCAGTCTCCCTTGTCTGAAGCAATAAATTCTGGAATTACGGGGATCGTGGTTCGCGTTGTCATGTTTGCGATTTGCCCCCCTCCCCTTTCCACACACACACGCACATAATTATTTCCGTATTAAGGTCTAACGAAGTAGTAAGATGCATTTACTTGTTCCTTGTTGGAAAAAAATATAGTGATCAATAAGTACACCATTTTTTTGCTGTCTAAATGCGCTCGATATTCAGAATATTGGCAGCAAGGTGTCTGCATATAGTTATTTTGGGCGACCAACCTTTTTTTTTTTTCATTAAATGACGCTAACTTTAGTATCGTGCTCTGGGTCTAAAATATGTCTAAAACCTGTGCCTAAAGTATATTTCCTCAAAATTGAGAATGGTACCATACTTTTGTTCTTATCTGGGTTCACTGGAGTGCATGTTGCATTTAATAATTTCATATTTTTCATTTTAGCGTTGCATTCAACGTTTATGCACGCACGCGCACACGTATACACATACATACGTACATTAATTGCGCGTTTATTCGTTACCTTCTGTACAGTTTTATTGATTGACAATTACAAATTAGGTGCAGTTACTGTTTCTGGCAAGAGCGTAATAATAAACACACACACGCAGTGAACCTACCTCGCTGTCAGACAGTCTTGGGAGTGCAAATTTGCCGAGCTTACGTATCCTTGCTTTCGTTCGCCTGACTTCTTCGGGACTGAAGGGTAGACAGCAGATGACACTCCATTTGGACGGACACCAGCCCTTTTGACGACCTAATGCCTTAATCCAAATTTCTCTCAGGCGAGCACTTTTCCGAAGTCTAAAAGTAGAAAGAGAAAACAATACAATGTTTCGGAAACTTGCAGCCCTTCGAGTACACTGCCGTTATAGTCGAAGCAGAAATAAAGCAGGGAGATACGAAGAGCTAGGGCATCTTTCAGTTTATTTGCTTGCTTTACTTGTGCTATTTTATTTCAGAATACCACGTATCAACGAGCACTGTCAAACAAAAAAAAAGTCTGCTTGTCGCCCATACAACAGGCGCGTTTAATGAACCGACAAGTTACGTGCCGATGAAACGAAACAGATGAAGCAACCGTCTCGGTACGGTTCCTGCACCCTAATACGCAGCACTTCATGACGTAGACAGAGTAGACGCACTTCTTCACGGCATCGCTTACACCTGTACGTCTCAGCTGTGCCGGTTCATCTGTCGATTTCAAAAACGCTAGGGGGCGCGGAGTAGGCAAGATGTCCTGACTTCACGCTCTGTAGTATTGAATCTTTTTTTTCGGCGGATATCTCATGATAACGTCCGGAAAGTTGCTCAGTAGAATCGGGAAGTTTTCAGGAGTCTAACGATAGTGAATCCGAAGACCTGGACGAAGACATCGTGAAATTGCCACCACAACCGCCCCGACCACAGCTGATGGCCTGCCAACCCTAACGCCTGTTAGCGACAGCCGGGCAGGTGAAGAGACGCTACAGCTCGGAGCGTCTCCAGCTGGGCCAAGGCATGGACGACAACGTGGATGGAGACGCGGTGACTGAAACAACCAACGCCCGTGCAGAAAACGGCGCTAACACACCGATGGACCTTACGAACGCCAACGACAACGCCTTGGTGAGTGATAAATCATCCGATCCTCACGACGCCGATGGAGCGGACTGGCAGCTTAGCCAAACGCTTCGCCAACGCAAGAAACAAGCCCAGGAACGCCGCAATCTTGCCGCGCTTCAGGCCCAGCAAAAGCAAATGGTTAACAGTCAAAAGATGGGATCGCGAGGACAGAAACTCCCTCCACTGCCTAAAGATGATTATAAAATTGTCATACGACCGCACCAAGGCCTGCCCTTGAAAGCGATTACTGCTCCTGCACTTGCTAGAGCAATTATCGAAGCCTGCGACAACCAGTTCACGGATGAGACTTTCATACTGCGTATCAACCGCGGCTCTAATATTGCCATATTGTCCACTAAGTACTCCGAAGTGGCTGAACTCGTTCGGAAGCTCCAACAACTTGCCATCAATGGCAAACCGCACCCGGTGCGCGCCTATGTGGCTACGGGAGAAGAGGCACTCCGTGGAGTGGTGCATGGCATTCAACCCAACACGTCTATGGAAACTCTAATGACACATCTTCGCATACGCACACAAGGCGTCGAACTTGTGCAAGCCAGAATGATAGGCAACACTAAGAGCGCGGCCCTCACTTTCTATGGGGACAAGCTTCCTCGAACTGTCTATTTTTACGGAGGAGAACTGATTTGCCACCCATTTAGAGCTACCTTGCAAGTTTGCAAGGTCTGCAGGGAAAAGGGACACCGTGCAGACGTTTGCCCGCAACCTGACAAACCCATCTGTAGACTCTGTGGCACACGCAACCCCACCACCGGACATCCTTGCCAACTGATTTGTGCCTCTTGCGGGGAAGCTCATCTTACCGGGGATCCTGCGTGCTCTAAGAGGCTTAAGCCTGTTCAACTGCGCAACCGATCCAGCGAAAGAAGTGAGAAGCAACTACCTTCGCAAGCTTCCGTAGTTCCGCCGCGATGGTTTTCCTCTGAAGAAGAAGAAGAAGCTCTCAAACTCGGAGGACAGCCCGCTCGGACTCCATCTAAATCTCGCTCTCGCTCAAAACAACGACCCCAGGCAACCAAGACGACGAACCAGGAAGCCCAGCAACCTAGCCAGGCAACTCCACTCAAGAAGCACAACAAGCAGCAACAGCAGGGGATGAAGACTCCAGATCTAGAGGTAAGGTGGGCAGACGTCGCGTCTTCCACGGCCGCTCCACTTACACACAGCCAGGCGTATCAGCAGGTTGTAACCGAAAACAAACAACTCAGAGCGCAACTTAACAGCTACGCCCAGAAAATAGACCTGTTAGAGAAGAAAATAGAACTGCTTTTAGAACACAGGCAGGCGGACAACACACAGCCACAATCAACGCAATCTGCACAAGCACAAGTGCGACAACTGACACCTACTCTGCGGTCTAGCGAGAGCAAAGAGCCGGCAGCTACTCCCCATCTCTCTTATGAACAAGCTGCACAGCCAACTATCACGCACCAGCAGATGCAGGGACTTCAACAGGCACTGCTAGAACAATTACAAGTAAGTTTACAACAGCAAACCAGCCAGCAATTTAGCTTCTTTATCAAGAATTTCAAGAGCTTAAACGCCATGTGGATGAAACCCTTCAGAGCGCCCTAAAGAGGAGACGGAAGCCCAGTACCGACTCCAGGTGCCCAGGAGCGAAGGTAGTTGTAACATCAGATACAGAAGGACCTGCCTGCAGCAGCAATTTCCCTAATCATGGCTAAGAACTTTCGGTCGCAGGAGAATCTCACGTTGTGGTCTTGGAACTGCCGTTCTCTTAAAAACAAACACGCCTCTCTAACGCAATACGTCCGTGCAGCATTGATTCAACCTGATGTAATCTGTTTACAGGAAGCTGGCAAGGGCTCGAAACCGCTCACAGGCTATCGCCTACTATCAGACAGCGCAGATCCCAGAGTGGCATTGCTGGTGAAGAAGGACTTGGCAGTTACATACGATAGCCACTCCACCCCAGAAATTACCTCACAAACGCTCACTATATGGCCAGCAAAGAAGGGGCGTCCCAAAGTAGTAATCTGCAATGTATACAGCCCACCTCAGGCGCGTTCGGCGGACTTTGACAGACTGCTATATGCACTTAATACCAACATAACCGGCAATGATCGCTTATTTTTTCTGGGTGACTTCAACGCGTGGAGCACTACCTGGGGCTATAGAGTAGATCGTCCGAAAGGAACAAAGCTGTTGGAAGTAACCCAACACTACAATCTAGAGCTACTTACGCCTCCGGGTGTACCAACCAGACTAGGAAATAGCGTGACAGGAGACACCACCCCAGACCTTGCCTTTACAAACAACATGCGGCAGGTGCAATGGAATAACCTCGGGGAAACCCTCGGAAGTGACCATTATATAACACAGATACAATGCAACGCCACCCGCTTTAGGCGGCCGCTGGGGAAAACGATGTTAACAGACTGGAAGAAATACCGTGATGCACATGAGAACAGACTCCACAAACCAGCCACAGCGCAAGAGTGGGGAGAATACATCACTGAAATCCATGCTAAATTTACAAAGACGTACCAAGCCACGGTGGACAGACCGGCAATAGACAACCATCTAGCACACCTGTGGGAGGCCCGACGGGGCCTTGTGAAAAGATGGAAACGCCAGAGGCTTAACCGTAAATTGAAGCAGCGAATCGCCCAGCTAACTGATGAAGCCAACACCTACGCTGCAGTGCTCACACAAAACAATTGGCGAACTTTCTGCGACTCATTAAAAGGCACCTTAGGAACCAAAAAAACTTGGGCCATCTTGCGTGCCATGATAGATCCTGCTAGCACGAGAACTGAAACGACAAATACATTAACAAAACTAGCCGCTGAATATAACGGGAGCGCCGACCAACTTCTCGAGGAGCTTGCAAAAATCTATATTGGCAGTGCCAGGTCCTCGACGTCGGGAAATGCAACTGGGCGACAATACATGGGGTCACCCAATCCAAACTTAGACGCTCCAATCACGGTGGAGGAGCTTTATTCAGCCGCTCAAAGCTTCCAAAGAAACAGTGCCCCGGGACCTGATGGTGTCACCAACGCTATGATCAGGAATCTAGACAGAGGAACATTACAAGATCTCACTGACTACTTTAACAGCCAAATTTGGACACCACAAGGAGACCTACCCGCCCCGTGGAAAAAGGCCAATATAGTTCTCATACCCAAACCAGGTAAACCCAAAACACTGAATAACCTTCGTCCTATTTCTTTGACTTCGTGTCTGGGGAAGCTGTTTGAAAAAGTCATACTGCAGCGACTTGAATTACATGTTGAAAAACAGCAGCTCATGCCCAATATGATGTTCGGCTTCCGCAGAGGTGTCTCGGCACAGGACATTTTTCTCATACTCAAGGAGGAAGTATTGAATCCACCCTCGGGCAGTCTGGATAACATAATCTTGGCATTGGATGTGCACAGAGCATTTGACACTATCTCTCACGAAACGATACTGCAAGGATTGGAAGATATTGGATGTGGCCAACGCATTTACAACTATGTTGCAACTTTTTTGCGCAACCGCACTGCAACTCTCGCCATGGGTCCTATAAAATCCAACCCCTTAAGTATGCCCAATCAAGGCACACCGCAAGGTTCTGTATTGTCTCCCTTTCTTTTCAATATCGGGCTACGCAGATTGGCCATACGCTGACTCATGAAACCCGCCTTGGCTTTGCAATGTATGCAGACGATATCACCCTTTGGACCACACGGGGTTCCTACGGTGAACGCCAGAATACTCTGCAAACTGCCCTGAGTATAGTGGAAGACTACCTAAAAAAAGCCGGGATGAGGTGCGCACCGGCAAAGTCAGAATACATTCATATACGACCATATAGGTCCCGGTCTCGACGAGCACCTGAGCTAACATTTTACTTGGGAGGATCCCCACTCAGAAGAGTTAACACCCTTCGGATACTCGGCATGTACATTCAAGAAACAACGAGCGTCAAGGTAGCCCTGGATAAGCTGAGGTATACAATAAAAAGCCTGACAGGACTTATTAGAAGAATATCCAGAGGAAATAATAGCATGACTGAACACGACACGCTGAGGCTTGTGCAAGCACTGGTTTTGAGCCGGCTTACCTACGCCCTCCCTTTCCAGGTAACCCGCAAAACAGAGCAGGAGCAAGCCGACATATTAATTCGACTTGCGACTAAAGCTGCCCTTGGACTACCTACCAGTACAAGCACTCAACACCTGCTAGCACTGGGGGTGCACAATACTTTCGAGGAGTTGGCAGCTGCCACACTCATCTCCCAGCGAGAAAGGCTCTGCGGCACACCACAGGGGAAATTTCTCTTACAAAGCCTCGGATTTCCAATCTCGCCGCAATATTGTTCAGAAGCCACCGACCTACTCTCACAAAATCTCAGACAACGCATCGTGACGCAGCCTATCCCCCGCAATATGCATCCATATCACCATAAAGGACGCCGCAAAGCTCGAGTACAGAAGCTCCAACGACTAAAGGACCACCCTGACGTTTACTATACAGACGTTTGTCCTACCCAAAGCAGCAAGGGCAAGCTCCCGCCTACGCTCTCGCTGTAGTCAACCGGGGCAAACTTGCCAACTCCGCGACCATACTTCATCCTCCGCGGCAGCCGAGGCAACTGCTATCGCTCTCGCCATTCGAATGGCAGACCAACAAGGTATCTCTGCCTACGTGGTCTCAGACTCGCAGGCAGCTTGTCGAATGTACCTCAAGGGCATATTACCAACGAAGGCCATCCAGCTACTGGGAAGCGAACTCCACTTTGATCACGGGATAGTCTGGTGTCCGGCCCATACGGGCCAGGATGGCAATGAACTAGTTCATTGCCAAGCTCGAGTACTCAGCGGCCGAGCCCCAGGACGACCCGCCACTGAAGAGGACACAGATGATGGGGTGACACGGCGTGGCATCCTAGACAAACAAAGATTAGATCGCCGCATCGGGGCACCTCCTCACAAGGACCTCGACAGACACCAAGCGCGGGACTGGCGCCGCCTGCAGACCAATACCTATCCGAATCTGCATAGGCTTCACGTCATGCACCCAGAGAGATATCCCAACGCATGCCCGTGGTGCGGAGATATTCCAACACTCACGCACATAACCTACCGCTGTCCCGAGCGACCGGCTACAGTCGACACAGGACATACGCACCCAATACACACGTGGTCGTGTGAGGCGCGACTCGCTGAACGGACTCTGGGAAGCCAACTGGCAACCCTAAGTCAGGCCCGCCTTGGAAGAAGGGCCCCACCCGCAATGAACTACATTTTTTTTCAATAAATGTTGTTTCTCTCTCCCTTTCGCAACCCCCCCCCCCCCCTGCCGACGCCATGTCTGGGCCGCCGTTATCTCCAATAACCTGCATCGCAATTCGGCCCTGGCGGTGTCTCGGAAATGAAACCAAAACTGCCGATTCTTGGGGGGAATACTTCTTCGATCATCCACACTGCAATTGACACCAAAATGGTGACACGCTTGCGGAGCTGGGAGCCGCAAAGAAGAAGCTTGACCGAAGTCATGGGTGACGCCGAGGCGGGTCAGCTGAGGCGGCTAAGCGCAATTTTCGGATCGACGTACCGAAGCTATTTCAATGAGTATCACATTGAAAAATGAGACAGGCAGTCGTTCGATTTAGTGCGGCGACGTACGCTGGGGGAACCGTTGTAATGAAGGGACCACGTAAACCAACAGTACAATAAAAGTTTTATGTTTAAAGGACCCCTGACAGCAAAATTTTTGTTGGTGACTTTTTTACTGTAATTTGTAGCTTTGGGTCTGGTAATCCCTAAGTTAAATCGTAAATGCTCTAGCGTATCGTATAACTAATTCTAGCGTAGTTAATTGTGACCATTTTAGCGTCACTTCAAAACGCCCGCCTAAAAACCACAAGAAACTAGCGACCCATGCGGGGAGCGTCAAAGACCACGTGCACTCAAGCTGTGGTGACGTAGAAAGCGCGGTTTTCAAATCGGGGCCCCGCGCGCGGTAGAGATTGAAAGTATGTGGGTGCCTCGGTATGGGTTAAACCTGTTAAGCGCGTGACCCCTCACGAAAACTACCTCGAGAGCAGCCCGACAACAAAGCGAGAGGGTGGCGGAACAATAGGCCTCGCCGGGTGCCAGTCGTCGTATTGTGGCATGTGCGCCCCGCAAACGCACGCCGCACGCTTCGACACAGCAAAGAGAGTGAAAGCATGGCTGGCAGTCGGCTCCAAACACACTCAGAGATCGTCGACGTCATTGTTACTAGCGTATCGTCACTCGGGGTGATTTTGTGCAATGTATCACACCGAACAGGTAGCACTAGTGTCGATGTTGCAGGGCAGCCGATTTTTTGTTTTTTCTCCTACGCTGTTGACATCGAATTAAAATAACTTCCACGCGACGGATGCCGTTCAAATTTGGCCAAGAAGACCTATGCATACCAAGCGATCGAATGATGGGCACATCTCGATCTTGAAATTTGATGTCAGTGCTCCTTTAATATATACACGGTTTACACGGTAATATATATATATTACACGGTAATATATATACACGGTAATATATACACGGGCGAAGCTCCTCCGGAGCTTCGCCCCACTCATCATCATTCACCCTGTGGATATGCTGTGGATTTTTTTCATCTATTGTGAAGCATGTGGTCTATCTCACTCGACCAGGGGGTGGGGGCTGTGATGGAACACTGCATCCCCCCCCCTGGTGGGAAACCCTGCGCACCAGGGGCGTAGCCAAGGGGGGGGGGGGGTTCAACCCCCCCCCCCGAAATTTTTCAATTGTGCTTGCGTATATAGGCACGCACACACACATGCACACGCACGAACATACATAAAGTATGGTTGAACCCCCCCCCGAAAAAAATTTCTGGCTACGCCCCTGCTGCGCACGTCTGTGCTTGGGTCCAAAAGACATGCATCATTTTAAGCACATCGTACTAACTCTTACCGGTTTCTATACTTGAGCAAAATTTCGCAGCAATATCGTATTTAACTGCATTGTTACTTTCTCGATTCGTCAAGACAAAAGTTCCGAATTCGTCTTTGTCCGCATACTCTTCATGATGCCCACATGGAAGAGCTATTATTGCCCTAGGTGGTTGGTTGGTTGAAAAATGTTTGAGGTCCTGCAAGGCGCAAGTGTAGCATTATTTTTTCCGGAGAGGTCACGCCATCGATCGTGAAGTGGGGCACTTGGCAGGCGGGCGTTGTCGAGTTTCGTTTTTTGCTCGCTATCAAAGGCACGTGCCCGGGCATGCTGCCACATGACTATGCCCCAAAGAATCAGAACTATGCGAAAAGCAATGTCAAAATCCACGCTTTGCCGCGCAGCAAACAAGGGAAACAATTATGTGCTTTCAGACAACACTTGCATCGATATTTGCCAACGCAAAGCCATCATTTTTTTTTTTTTCAGTTGACGAACCAGCAAGTGCAGAAAGTTATATTGAACAAAGCTCAGCGTAAAAGGCGAGATTGTTGCGACAGTTGAGCAACAACACAGCAGCATCATGCGCAGATAAACGTTTTTATGATGTGCGCGGTAAAATTAAATAACAAATGCACGTTACCCACGTCGTTGACAGCGTTGACAGCATGATACAATGAATCTTCCAGCCATCCAGGCCATGCACTTTGGTACCGCAACTGAACACGTACCAGCAGAACGCCATGCCATGTTTGTAGCTTTCGCACTCATGGCTGATGCTCTGAAACTTTTTTTCCAATCTTTATCTCAGCAATATTTAAAAGCATAACATTTGACAATTGTTTTGTTTTCTGGCGCTCTCCCCCAATAGTCAGAAACAGGCCAGAAACCAGAATTGCAGAAATCCAGAAAAAGCTGACACCAGCCGATCCAATCCAATAATGTAAGACGGGTTAAAACATGTTTTAGTTGTTGCTAAGCGAAACGGGCGGCGTGATCTGACTGATGCCAAGAATACGCGTACACGTGCTTAACTGTTTTGACATTTGAATATGTGCGCGAGGAACAAATGCTAGGCAGTCTTTTACCACAGCGTGAACCTCCAATGGTTGCTCTAACCTAACTGAACTGTCTCATCTCGGCAAAGGTGCTGGTGTGAAAACGAACGTGTCGCCGTCGGAAACATACACAATGGCCACAAGGCGATCGTCTAGGCTACTTACAAGAACGTTACCCCAGCTTCGGCGCAGAAATCGGGCAATGAAGATATGGATGTTGACAGCGATGAAAAGTACGTATCGGATTGTTCTTCATCAGAGGACGAATACAGGCCCCCGAAAAAGCAAGACTCGTCGGATGAGTTTGAGGATGACATTCCGGTGAAGAAAAGTAAGCGCATAGACCTTGAACCTACGCATGTTTCGGAAAGCTCTGCCGATGAACCTTTTGAGCTCGCGAGTTTAGGAGTTGACTTGTCTGAAGGTGGTACATCAAGCGATGACGATAGCGACTCACGTGTGACGCCAAAAAGAGAACCGAAAAGGTGCCTAAGAAGCAATATATACAGGCGGTCAAGATTCCGAAACTGTCACAAATAAAAAGAGCGAATAACTCGACTCTGAACCCGCTTAATTCCGTTAAAAATCCATCCGAAAGAAGGCTTCAGCTCGAAAGTTTAACCCGGTTTCAATAAGTCTCCTCCTGTACCAGTCGAAAAAAGCACAACCCAGCTGACTCTACCAATCAAGGAGCTGCACTGCTGTCAATTCAGATGGACGAGGTTGCGTTGAAAGAACGTGCGGGCGACGGCAACTCTTCTGAATCGTTGAAAGACGTCATCAGTGCTATGCTACTTGAAAACGAACCACAAGCCTCTTGCTCTTACACTGTAAATGACGCGCCAAAGTCCAAACAGCTAAAATCTAAAAGAACTGCCAAAAATTCATCAATATCGCCTGCAAAACAGCCTGCTTCTAGCCAGGATGCACGGTCTCCAGTCAAAACTAGAAGCAGGCAGTTTCAAGCTGCGAAGACAGCTAAGTCTTCAGTGTCATCTGGTAAAAGCAGTAAGAAAGCTGGCAAAACTAGCCACATGATGGAAACCCAAGCAAAAGCCACAGCAAAAGTAACGTTGCCAGAGGTAGAGAAACAACACATAAAAAATAAGAAAACCATGCCACAAAGAACAAAGGTTGAGAAAAATGAGAGCTCGAGTGAATCTGATTGGGAGGAAGTTCCCGAAGGAGCAGATCTTGATAGCTATGCACCAGTTGTTCCTGAAAATGGAATCACAATCACACTAAAGGAGGCCCGTGATGACTGGAAGGCGCAAGAAAGCCAAGTTTGATCCAGTAGCAGAGATGAGGCGCCGGATTAACAGGGTGCGCAAGGAAGTCCATGTTTTGAAACACAAGGTGCATCTTCTCTGTCTCCTGGCGCACGGTCCTGAAGCTGAACAGCCTTATGCTGGACCAGGACTCTGCACGGTGTTGTGCTTTCTTTGCTTCCTTCTGAATTCATGGCTTACGCTGGGAAAACAGTCACGCTTCTGGATGTCGAGCGCATGTCTAGGCTGTTCACCAAAATATTTGTGTGCAAGTTAGGCCCACACACCAGTTGTCGTGCCCTGCACGACGACCTTACAGTGGCATTAACAACCAAGGTGGTTCAAAATGCGAGAGATTATGCATTTCTATTTCTGGTCATTGTAAGGTGCCTGCAGATTGAAGCTCGTTTCTGCATGTCCCTGTATCCCGTGCCTCTCGACGCTGTGCAGCTGTTGAAGACTGACGTAAAACCCGGAAGAAAAGCTCCGGAAGGAAACCCGGAGATCGAAGCTCCTAGCAAAAAAAAGGCTCAAAGGGTGCCCAGCGAATCTGATGAGGTGGACAGTGACTTCGAAGTTGCGAAGCCGAAGAAGGCACCAGGCAAGAAAAAGGTTCACGATGATTCATCAGCCAAGAAGTCTGGGAAGAAAGGAAAGACTGCAGAAGAAAATGCACATAGACTTGCACAAGACATAAACGACAGTATTGAACACTGGGTCGAAGTGTTTACTCCAAAGGATTCAAAATGGATTGCAGTTGATGTAGTTCATGGATCAGTTGGCAGCATAACGGAGAGCAACATTCGAGAACCGTTGTACTACATTGTCAGCTTTGATAACAGCAACAAGGTGAAAGACATTACGAGGAAATACGCCTCAGGTTGGTTAACATCGGTCAAAAAGAAGAGGATCGATCCAAAATGGTGGGAAGAGTCCTTAAGCCTTTCAGTCCCACCGACTGTGAGCGAGAGCGTGTGGAAAATACCCAAATACAGTCCAAGCTTCAACGGCAGCCAATGCCTGCAAGCATTGCTGAGTAAGTTCGCCCTTGGTTTTGTGCTGTTTAAAAATACTGTCAAATACCTTAAAGCTCCACTCAGCTGAGAATATCGTTCGTGCAAAACTTGCCTCAATGCAAAGCCACAGGAACACAGCAGAGCTATAAGCCATAGCTCTGCTAATTTTTTAAATCTAAATACTTTAAGTGAAATCTAAAATTTTCACTTATACCTGAATGAAACCTAGGTACTTGTCTGGTAGAAATACTTCATTTTTTTGTAGTATTGTAGGAGTCTGATCAAATAAAACTGACATAATCTATAAGAGCCATGCATATGCCTTCCTTGGGTCACCTGGGAACACCTCATATATAAAATCTCAGTGAAAATTTCTATATTGATTTATCACAGATGCTGCTTTCAGTTTCATCTCGTATAAATCAATAGAATTTTCTCTTTAGAAGTGCTTGTTACAGGCGTAGTTGTAATCCTCACCTTTTCATTAACTAAATGTATGCAGCTGCATTCTTATAGTATCAACATCGTTGTTACATTGAGGCAGTGATGGTGTCGCTGCCTGACATAGAATTATCACTAAAAGTGATTAGTTATTCATGTGGCCCCAGAACTTAAACAGGTTTACTTTCACACCATTTATGAGCTGCAATGTGGGCTTCAGTTGTTGCTCAGAGGGCCAGTATATGTAAGCAGTAGTCAAGTTATAGACTATAGACTTTTTGTGGACACCTTGCCATTGTAGCTGAGAAGCTCTCGTTCTTTGCCTTGTGTTTCCATGTCAGGCAGTAATATACTGAATGATTTGTCATCAATTTGTTCATGTATACTTCTGTAGAGAGATGTTAGGAAGCATAACGTGTTCTTCGTGTCCCATGCAGGTTCAAGAACCATCCTCTGTATGCCTTAAAGCGTCACCTGCTGAAATTCGAAGCCATCTATCCGCCAGATGCCCCGACTCTTGGATTTGTACGAGGAGAGCCTGTTTATGCAAGGGAGTGCATTCACACACTGCGCTCAAGGGAAACGTGGCTTCGAGAAGCACGCATGGTGCGCATCAAGGAGCAGCCATACAAAATTGTCAAGGCCAGGCCAAAGTACGACAAGGTATGGAGATCTGTCTGTTTAAAACTGTAAGCTGGATATCTAGATATAAATAAAGCACGACTAACATGTATACTTGAAGGGAGACTAAAGAGAAAACGATTTTTCTGGTGTTAGTAAATTACTCTTTCATGGTACCAAAAACACCATGCTTGCTGCGAGAAGATGCTTGGTAAGTGAGAATATGTGCAAAAAAAATGCGGGTGGTGACATCAACTTGCAGTTCCCGCACCTGTCATCGTGACGTCATAGATTTTGGTGGCATCTACCATGGCCTGTGTAGTTTCTAATCGGTAAAAGTGAACTGCATTGTCTTCTGAGAGAATAGAGACTTAACATACTGAGTTTCAGGTAATTTCATTGAGCCAATATGGCCAAAATATATAAAAACTTTAGAATACATGACGTCGTCATCGGAGATTTCGGCGGCAAATATAAAAATGAGATTTTCAACATTGATTTTCATATTAACTAATAAACCTATGTTTGTTAAATTAATAACACTAGAGTTTTCAGAGTATAATTTATCAGTCTAAACTAATTTATTGCTTCACTTTAGTGTCCCTTTAAGGCACAGCAGTACCTTTGACTGTCAACAAAAGGTTAATTTGTGCCACTTGATGCACACCAAACAGTAGACACAAGATGCAGGTTTTCTTGTCCCTGAGGCAAGGCAACATTGTCCAAAAACCAATGTTGCCTCTTTGCAGCACAGGTTTGTCAGCTTTATGGAAGGTGCATGTGCTCCCATATTGCCACACAGTGCAGTAATGACAAAAGAGGAACAGTGCTGCAGCATGCTTTAGTAGTGCATCCATTTAAAGTGTGCTAACGTTTTGTGAATGCAGTTTTCTGGGCAGATACTTAAGGAGCAGCCCCTGGAGCTGTTTGGCCATTGGCAGACTGAGCCATACATGCCACCTATTGCCTTCAATGGCAAGGTGCCCCGCAACGAGTGGGGCAATGTGGAACTCTTCAAAAGCTGCATGCTCCCTGTTGGCACTGTGCACCTCAGAGGTCAGTGCTGTGTCAATTCCTTGTGCTGACTGTGCATGGCATGAGAGGTGCTCGCAGTTTAGTAACAAAATAACTTTGCTTTCAGGAAGATGCGAGTAAAGTTGCGTCTTCTATCATGAGATTGAAGGCAGATATTGATGTAATGAACATGAGTATCGCAAGTGTTCTGTTGCTACAAGGAACATAAGATGGCAAGGCTCAAAGCAGTCTCACAGTTAAATACATACGTCTTCACTCCCAGCTTAAGATCTATGTTTTAATAACAAAAACATCAAAGGTCCAGCAAGTCCAATCTGAAACAGCCCAATTTAGATGCACACATGCATTCTGGTCAGTGGCTTGCAGCCTGCTATATCATCATATTTGCTCGTGTATTTGACTTCTCGGGTACAGAATTAAGCGGGATATCTCTTTGAAAAAAAACATGGCTGATCCCTCTGTCATAGGAATCGGTATAACACGAAAGTGAAACGTGTCCTCACAGACGTAGTTGAGCGTTTGTTGTGCATTCCTTCGCCCCAAGTGCGAAGCAATGAACGCTACAGCATCAAATTGTAATGTTACGCGAAGAACGGCAAGCCGCTCAAAACTTGCAATGCGCTGCTCAAGCAGAAAGGACACGCGGAACGAACATACACAGGATGAGCGCGAACATGTCACAGTTGTAACATATTTCTGCGTGTGCAGCGCGCTCCTTTCGCAAAAGCGGCCGCTGCGGTGAACGAGGTGACCTTCGTGCTCTCAACGGAAACTTGCAGGCAGAGCGCAAGACGTAGAAACCACGGAGATCACGAGATAAGAGCCCGCACGAGCGACCACGCCCTGTCGAGGCGCGCGCTAATCCGCGTGGGGGACGACTTTTAAAGCGCGCTCTTCGAGCCCATCGCGCCATCTCGCTAGTGATAACGAAAACACGCTGTGCCGCCGATCTCCGAGTACCGCCACCGGCAAATGGTGTACATAAATAGCTATCCGTTAGCATAACGAAGAACATGCCGTCTGTGGCGAAGTCGTTTCGCGCTGCGCGCTGGCGATCGAGAGGGCGTAAGTTCGACTCCCGGTGACGGAACTTTTTAATATAGTTTTTTTCTTTGCCATATGTTAGTCTTTATATTTTACAACGTCATATCCGTGACGGAAATGCGTCAGCGGAGCCATGGTAGACCCCGGCATAAAACACTTTCGTGTTAAAAGGGGAAATAATAGAAAACTGAGATTCGTATTCATAGCTGTTATGCCTGTAGTTAAATTATATACAGTTAGAAAAGATTAAGCCAACGGCATTATTCTGAACAAGTTCAAGAGAAGTAATAAAATTTTCTTGACACGAGTTCCACACTGCTGACACATGATCCAACTTGGGTCTTATCAGAGTGTTGTTATAAAGTGAGAAATTTAAACTTGAAGGAGCAGAATAAAAATTGCGATGCAAGTAGCCAAGAATGTTGTGCGTGCTATTAATGAACTAATCAGCCTACAAGTTTCACTGACAATACAGTTGGCAAAGAAGGATTCCGAGCATGCATATAAAAAAAGCTATTGGCCCCGAGAAGTTGGGGTGGCGCCGCCTGGTGGGAGGCGTGGATGATGTCACGGCAAGGACTCTTCGACGCCCGCCGTGACGCACCGGCATATCACGCACTTGCTTCGTGCGCTGTTCTGCTGTTTACGTTCGCTTTTTGCCTGTCTCAAGCATCAGATGAATGACGAAAACAGCATCGATAATGTTCCTAGTAAAACGACAAAAAGTCATATGCATTTTTTTTTTCACAGTCCCCAACGGTGCCCGGGTGATCAGGTTTGTTGTTGTGTCGCGCTGCTAACTTCGGGGATGGGTTTGATTCGCGACGACAGCAGCTACATTCCGACGGGTGTGAAAAGCAACATTCCTCTGCTTAGATACAGGAGCACGTTAAAGAATTCGAGGCAATCAAAATAATCTGCAGCGTGTCTCACAGTCATGTCGGGGTCTTGACACGCAACACACCTTATTCACATTATTAGGTTGCGTTGTTAACGGGCGATTCCTTTAAAAAATATGATGGCTTCGCCTCCACAAGTGTTATTTGCATCGGACGCATCCGCAATCGGCGGACAGCGTTCTTGTCGGTGTGCTAAGCCTCGCGCACGATTACGAAAGCGCATGCAGTATTGAGCTTCGCAAAATATCTCGAAAGCGCCTCGCCCGAGAATACTCCCGCAATTGTTGTGTTTGTTTTTCTTGTGTACTCGCTTACTCATCATGTTGTTTAGTTTCACGTTTTTCTCACAATAATTTCAGGGCTTCATTTCACAACATAAAAAAGTTGAGGTTAATTGCGGAAACTCCTTATTGCTGTCTGATTGTGTCTTCATGCAGCATCGTAGCAACGGTGTTGTTACACTAGTATAAGTACTAGTTTAGCTAGCCAGCTCATAAAATAATTTATTTTTTTTTTTGCGTTTGATATACCCCTGAGCATCATGAACCTTTTTGTGGACATGACGTGTGAGATCATTAGTTGGCTCATTAAGGCGAAGGACATTCAATTAATACTTGCGCCACGTCACTGAGAGTGCTATCGAAACAGTTCAAAACGCTCATTTCGACTTTCAGGTGTTTGTTTTTGCAGACGATTGTTATCAACAGTGCTCTCACGAGAATTCAACATTACCGCTTGTGACCTGGCGGTTGATCAGACTAGCCGTTCATGCAAATCAGGGTATATGGCCACATAATCTCAGACGAGGGTTGAGAAGAAATGTTTACATAATCCAAGTATACTGACACTTCAGAATTTCTGAAACCACTATGTGCGTGGCAGTATTATTCTGTTTAATTTCCCCGGATGTATTAAGTGATTCTTTACGATAGACAGATTCATCTAAAGTCTTCTGTAGCAGAAAGCGCAATTGTGTCAAATCACCTAGATAATCTGCAAAGGCATACATAACTTGTACGATAAGCCGCTATGTAGTTAGTGAATTGAAAACGTCCTAATTTAATTTGTAATCTTCGGGACGCGTGTTCTAACCGTGGAGTCTACGCCACGCTGTAATGAAGTTAGAACCATTAGCATAAATTTTTTAGCACCGATGTCTGGGAGTACGCGGTGAAAACAACGAATGTCTTGCTATCGTGCATCACCAATTTCACGGTGAAGCTTCCGTTCGGGCGGGAATTTGCCTGTTATAAGCTATATTATCCAAACTTTCTACAGCTTATTAAACTTTCGCTAGTAGTGTAAGCTTCTACCTTCTCCCTTGGGTGATTTGCATCAAAAGAATGAGCAGTAATCACCACCGTGTCGCGAAAGAGCGGGTACCCGGCGGGCGCAGAAAAAGGCGATCCTCGGCCGCGGAGCAAGCGAGTCCTTGCCGTGACGTCACATAGCCGCGACTGCCGCGCCGCCAGTGTTCGTTCTCGGGGCTAATAGTATTCTCACTTAGTTTTTGTTTCCAGCCAGTAGCACAGAACTACGTTGGGCACATATGTTGGTGCAGACTGCAGATCTGGATTCCAGGCTACGTCCCCAGGCTATAGAAATGTCCACATTCTTCATAGGTCTTGTATCCCACGAACTCTTATGCCTGCTGTGCACACAGGTAGCTGCCACTTACTGGATACTTACGCCAATTCTCATGCAGCTCCTGGGCTGGCTCGTGTAGCTTCTAAGCTGAACATCGATTGTGTTCCTGCTGTCGTTGGCTTCGAAGGTCACTGTCGTGGCGTCCACCCAGTGTAAGTGCAATGTGTAGGGTGTCAGCAGTATGTTTGAAACTGTTTTGTAGCGCTGCTACCTGACAGTGCGGCTCTTGGCAAACTCATTCTTAGCGGAGCAGGCAAGGTGGAGGCGTGAAATAACAAACATACACCAAGTGCTTAACATTGTGTCTTCATTCTTCACATCCATGTTGGTCACCAAGTTCTGACCTGCTGAAAAATGAATAGCAACAACCTGTCTATCTATCCACTCTCTCCTTTGGCTTCTTTCACTCATCCATTGAGTGACAGGACCAAACTATAAGCCAAACGACTGCCGTCTTTCTAGGTTTGACGGATGGGTTGTGTGCGAAGAGTTTAAAGATACACTGATGGCTGCTTGGGAAGAGGAACAAGCAAACATCAGCAACCGTGAAGAAGAGGTATGTGTTGGGTACTTCCTTAACTCTACAAATTTGTGTGTTTCGTGGTGCAGTCAAAGTCTATATAACAGTGAACGTAAGAAGGCATGCTGCGTGGCATAGGCAGAGCACAGGGGCGTAGCCAGAAATTTTTTCGGGGGGGGGGGGGGTGTTCAACCGTACTTTATGTATGTTCGTACGTGCGTATGTATGTGTGCGTGTATATATACGCAAGCAAAATTGAAAATTTTCAGGGAGGGGGGGTTGAACCCCCCCCAACCCTCCCCCCCCCCCCTGGCTACGCCCCTGGCAGAGCAGTCCGGAAAATAGCTAGTGCAGTTTTGTAGTTAATGGGTTTAGTGGACGCGCTTCCTGATTGTTTTCGCATGTTATGCACTATAATTTACAAGCTTGTGCGTGTGAGACTGCATTGTCTGTCATTTTCAGAAGCTGTGGGGTGGTGATGGTAGTGGGCAATAACACTACTCGGCACCTGAAAAACTGTTGTAGCTCCCACCACGTACTTTCCCGTGCCTTATGGGAAACAATATAGTAGCCCAGGTTCTTTTTTTTTCTGTTTTGAGTTTACTTTTCATGTTGAACAAACTGTTCGTCAATGGTTTGAGTATTTTATGTTCCTTAGGGCTGAGTTGCAAAAAAAAAACAGAAAGGTAATTAAGGGATTAAGGTAATTAAGTATTGTGCATGTTACGTGTTGCTTTTCATTCCAGAAACGTCTGAAAAGAATATATGGAAATTGGAAGAAGCTGATTAAAGGAGTTCTCATCAAGGAGAAGTTACGGATGAAGTACATGAATGATGACTGAAGGAGCATCAAGAATTTCTCATTGTTACTTGACTGCCATATGTACCACATTTATTTCTGCTTCTTCACTTTGCATTATTCTCTCATTAATCACTGCTACTACACACTTGTAAATTATGTACATATCTAACTGCACAATAATACATGTCTAGAGTTCTACATAAGTGAGTAGTTTGAAAGTATACAATAAAGTTGTTGTTACTATGAAGCGGTTCTTACTTTAGCAGTGACAATGAAATTTCAAGGGTTTCTTAATACTGTAAAAGCACTATATAAAGCTGAAACATGGCTTCATGAGGAAGGGGGGGGGGGGGGCAATGCAATGCATCAATGTTGGCTAGAAAGAATTCGCAATCTGCAGAAAATGCTGCTGGGCATGTGAGCCAAATTTTCCATTGGGAAAGATGGTGAGAGTAACCTTCCATTTTCTAAATACCTGCCATTGTTAAATTGTTCCAAAAAGAGTTCTTCAGAAGTAGGATACTATTCATTGAAAGGCATTGCACTCGCTCCTGTTTTCAGATTCCCACTGTTGCAGATGTGCAGATGTGCACCGTATGAAATTGCACAATAAAACAACAAATGCATCCCAGATATCTTCACAACAAATGTCCTCTCCCTAGGAAGTCAATTTTTTTTTTGTAAAAATAGTAGGGGTGTGCGAATATTCGAAATTTCGAATATTTTTCGAATAGTGTTTGCTATTCGATTCGATTCGCACTGAAATTTTACTATTCGAACTATTCGAACTTCCCAAAGACAAATGCAGTCAACGTCCGGTTGAAAGTGACCCCTTCAGATTTTCAATATGCTTCACCTCATTACACTCTCGTATTGCGGCAAAGCTGCCTTTCAAGCTCCGTTACGGTCGAACTTAGCCAAGAGACTAAAGTCCGGTTGAAAGTGATCCCTAGATTTCCAATACGCTTCACCTCATCACACCCCCGTATTGCGGCAAAGCTGCCTTTCAAGCTCCGTTACGGTCGAACTTGGGCAAGAGACAGTCAACGTCGGATTGGAAGTGGTCCCTAGATTTTTCAATATGCTTCACCTCCTCACATCCCCGTATTGCGGCAAAGCTGCCTTTCAAGGTCCGTTACGGTCGAACTTAGCCAAGAGACAGTCAACGTCCGTTTGGAAGTAGTCCCTAGATTTTCAATATGCTTCACCTCATCAGAAGCCCGTATTGCGGCAAAGCTGCCTTTCAAGCTCCGCTACGGTCGCAAATGTATTAACTCAAGAAAACGCTGGTTCCAATATGGAGATGAAAAATGTGGCAGAGTTGGGGGCTCAATTAATGCTGTTTTGGACCTGAAATTTGGGCAGGAAGTCCGAAAAATCGGACACCGAAGGTTTTTAGCATCCAAAATTTCAGATGTTCTTATATATCTACGTCTACGAGGCAGATTTGGAACTCCGGACTTGAAGGGAGCACACCCTTGTCTGCCACACCAGTTGGCCTTCCACAGAAGTTGAAAGAGGAGGAGAGGCTGAGGAAATGGCATCTCTGCCTATCACGTGTAAAGTGTTGTCGGCAACACTTTGGTTGCACCAAATCATGTACATAAATACAATTCGGCCTCTACATTGCCTCATTCTTGATAAGAAAGACAACTATGAAATATGACCCCACCAGCGCTTCATCAATCTAGCAAAAAGAAACACTTTCATGTTGCTATCTCACAAGAACATACTTAGGGATTCTCTGCAACTTTTTCTGTAATTTCACTTCGAAATATTCGAAAAATGTTTGAGAAATATTCGAAAATTATTCGAAATTATTCGATTCGATTCGCACTCAATCTTTATTATTCGAATTCGCTTCGCACCCAAAATTTTGCTATTCGCACAGCTCTAAAAATAGCTTTCTAGAAGCATTTGCCATACATTGAGAGCTTCATTGAAGTTTCCAGCGCACACGCACTTTTAAAATATTTCCCCACTGGGTATGGTGGTAGAGGTAATCACATTTTTATTGAATTTGATATTTCACACTACTAGAAGTCGCAGTTGTGTGCTTGAAGCATGTTATTTTAATAGATCAGTCCGCTAAGTTCAATTTCTCTTCTGCAAGTGGTGGCAGTAGTGATTTGAAAAAAAAGGCAACACACTTATTTCTGCAAACCACGAGGGAGCCCGGCGTAGCATCATTGCGGAGAAGGGAGGCCACCTTCTCAGGAATTGAATAGCCATGACATAGAATGCTGGGCCGAGGTGCCTGTCTACCCATTACAAGAAAGTCAGTTTCGCTGCAAGGGCGAAGCACTGAATGCGATAGCAACAAATTGTAGTGTTACACGAAGTGACGCTGGCAGCCAACTGTTTTGTGTACGATCTCGCGTAATTACAAAACGCTGGTGTAAGAGAAAACAGCCGCTCCAGGGAGAGATGCTCTCCGCATAGTCGCTTTGCATTGAGAGCGCAGCACGTTGAAGGGTACGCGAGCCGCCCGCTGTGTTGGCTTCCGAGATAGCGCGCGTGCCAGTGATCACGACCGCGCCCTTAAGCACCAACCACTGGCAAGCGCCGGCACGCGTTCCACGCGCCTACGCGTCAAATGCGTCGCGGCGCGCCCCGTGGAGGAAAAGGGCGCGCAAACCACTGGCAAGCGTCGACTGCGCCGACGCTCGCTAGGGTGGCTAGAAGGGGAGGTGTGATGACCGGGCGGCAAAAGTTGGCCGCCATTCGCGTGAATGCCGTGGGGCGGCGCTGTCGTTGGGGGCGCCGTCAGCGAACGTGGCCGTTCTCCATTCTTGGCAAGGCATCTTCGTGTATATTTCACACCGGACCTTTCCTGGAGCTGTCACATCAATCACGTCACAATTAAAGACGGGCGTGTGCTAGGTTTCCTGTGCAGAAATGCAAAAAAGTTACCATTTGAGGCCAAGGCTCAACTGTACATGTCTAACGTTCGATCTATCTGAGATTTTGCTTGTGCTGTGTGGGATCAGTGACGTGTCCAATTTAGAAAGAATTCAGAACATAGCTGTTCGGTTTGTCTGCTCTGACTATACCAGGAATTTCAGTGTATCAAAAGCAAAAGAAAGGCTTGGTTGGGAACTTCTATACAAACGAAGGGAATATCTGAGGTTGAAACTTTTTCACAACGTATTTCATAACCGAACAGGTCTGGACCCCTCGCGATACTTTCACAAACGGGATTACGTTTCGCAGCGATTACATCATGCCAATAAGATCAAGGAAATAAGCTGCCGGACTGACGCATTTAGGATGTCATTTTTTCCCAGGACGATAAGCCAGTGGAATTGGTTGTCTCCTAAAGTAGCAGAAATTACTTCACATGAAGTAAGTTCACTGCTGGGTCTCCAGTAGTGTAGTCGCGCGGTTCTGTAAGGACAAAACTGTACTATGAACCCGATTAATATTGTGTATGTCCCATGTATCACTACGTAAGTTGACAGTGAATTGCATTTATTGTGATGTTAAAATGTTGGAATCTGTATTCTGTATCGAAATATTGTATTCTCCCCCCCCACTGTGATATGCCCTTGGGCGCTGTGGGTACTATGATAAATAAATGAATAAATAAATAAAGCATGAAAAAAATTCGGGGGTGTCAGAACCCCCCCCCCTTAGTTACGGCCCTGGTGGCTTAGTTATGCTCCAATGCGCTCTGATCATTTTATTCGTGCGCCTCATTACGTGCGAAAGCAGATAACTTGATTTACACCATGGCATACATGGTAATACAGCGTTCGGTAGTCTTTTCAGGCTCAATTGGCTTTTCAGTTCACAAGTATGGCTTGGTGGGCTAGTTCGTACTGCATCTTAAAGGCTACAGCGCACAAAGACGGGGACAACAGAAGAAAACACAGGACGAAGCGCCGAACTGCAACTGAAACTTTATTCTCTGAAGGAGGAACCTTATATGCGCACTTCGAGCCAATGAAAGCAACATTAGGCACAGCACCAACACGAGATAAAGTTACAACAAACCTAACACTCATTATTTTGCACACGGCCTAAGACATGTTACCGTTCAAAAATTCTATCTCCTTAGTGGAGAGGGTCACAGAGGGAGCACTCACACAACTGTCTTTTTGGCGATCAATTTCGTACACTTCAATCACTTCACGTGTCAGCTTATCCTTTTCCTTTCCGATTACGGAGCACTGCCCGAAAAGTGGTTCACATGCGCAAGTCCTGCAGTGCATTGACAAGTGGCCTGATATGGCATGTCTTTCCTACCAAATTCTTATGCTCCCTGAGCCTATCGTTAAGACATCTACCCGATTGTCCAATATATCTTTTCCCGCAGCTCAAGGGCAGCGAGTAGACTATACCTTCTTCACAGTCAACAAACCGCTCCCATGTCTTTTGGCGCATCCTTCTTTTTTTGTTGCCATCAGCGTTAACAAGCAAACATAGTTTTGAAAGCTTGTTAGGGGCGAGAAGACTACATCGACACCAGCACGCTTTTCAGGCTTTTCAGGCCAAACAAATAAATGCAACATGTTACTAGGTAAAGAAACTTTATTGTGTAGAACAGAATGCACTTGATGGTTTCCACGGCTTGCCTCACATCACACAAGGCTTTCTTCTTTTGACTTTTTTGTCATTCATTTCTTTGAGTTCTTGTCATTCATTCCGCTGTTTGCGCAAATGCTTTGCGCAAGCAGCGGTTTGTCAGCCCTCGGAATGGCGCATGCCCACTTCAAGAACAGTTCTTGGCAAGTCGGTGCACGGAAAAGGGCACTTTTCCGAACAAGACCTGTAGCCGGAATCACACGAAGCACCAACGCTCAGTTTTTTTCTTTGAGGTAGACGGCATCTTTGCCAGCACACATCACTCATGAATCAACAGCACGCGCCAACAGTTCGCTGCAAACTACACAACTACAAACCGCCGGCCAGGCGTTGACAGCCGGATTGGCCTCTCTCCGCGGAAACGCTGACGGCGCCCCAGACGGTAGCGCTATGTTCTGCCCTAGCGGCGGTCACGCGAAAGAGGACCACCCTCTCCTATGGCTGGCCGCCGCGCTCAGCACACCTCCCCTTCTAGCCACCCTACGCTCGCTTTCGGCAGAGGCACAGTGTTGCTTGATCTTTTCGTTTAAAACTGTCCATGTACAGCCTAGAACGGTGCGTTATCAATCGAAGCGAATTAGACTGTCGTTAAAATATTGATTGTGCTTCACCCACCACTGTTTTGACTATTTAAGAAGTAATTAACATCGCAATGACCAAAGTAACAACCACGGTATGCACAAGTAATCGACATCGGCGCGTGCGCTGCTAAGTCAGTTCACGTCTGCATCACGGGACACAGCCAACGATGTTTGCGAGATCGCCAACGCTTGTGCGATCGCCTTGTTGACGCCTGTTCACGGCCATGCCACGGCTCTGGGCCATGCTATTAGTGCCCAACACGAATATAATCCTGTTCATGAAAATGGTTCTGCTCCTGTTGCTGCTAAAAAGAAGCGGACGGGAGCGGCGTCGCCCGCACCGTCGGTGGGCTTGACGTCGTTTCTTGGCACGTACTTTAGTTACGAAAAAAAAGGAAATAGACGTTTGCTGCAAAGTCCAAACGAGGTGCCCTAAAAATTCGCCGCATAACGACTAATACTTTTCACATTAACAAAAAGACGGCTTTCCCGCGTACCACGGGTGTCACCGTGACTAATATTCTAGCTGCCTAATATGAGTTACAGTTTATTACATGGGCCAACATTGAGAAGTTCGAATCCTGGAGCAAGCATACATACTAACTCAAATTTTTTTCAGTAGCATGGAAACAAGAAACCAACATTACTGGAAACTCACAGTTACTTATGTCCCGTCTAGCAACAAAATGCAGGTAAACTGTAGCACTGCAAGTATGGCCTGACTTTCTTGTTTCTAATAAATAAATATGCACTGTTCACCACAAAATACGCATCGAGTTCATAATTAAACAGTCTATACTCGCGCCTTATACACTTCCAGGCAGTGCACAAAACATACTCAGATACCTGCTTATTGTTACTTGCACAGCGTGATGTTTTGATTAAGAAATCATTCAGGTCTATAAAACAAAAAATAATTGACCTATAATTGACTTATACAGCATTTGGTTCATGTAGCGGGATGTGCAAGAGGTCTTTTCTTTGAATTTCAGTGAAATGAAATGAGTGGTATATGATGGTGTCTGTACATTGATTGCATACATCGTTGCTAGGAATGGCTCAGAAAGCAAATTTGCAAGCAGCGCTTTTGGTGAAGATATCGTAGGGCCCGTCCTGTTCCAGAAGCTTTTAACACCTAAAAAACTTCTAAAGGCTCTAAAAAGCAAAAAATGAAGTAGCATCAAGGTTTATAAACCACCAGGTTCATATACCTACACAACAAAATCCATTAAAATTATCATGAATACGCTGGTGCATCCAGTACATGTTTACACTTCATATTTACAGCATTTATCGAAGTAATAAACCACACCTGAAACTTCACGATGTGATAGATATCGGTCATAATATTGAATCAAGCACTGTGTTGAAGGCTTTTGCACGTTGTCTGTAGTTGAAATACCCTCTAACGCAACAAACCACACCTGACACTTCATGATGCGACAGATATCGGTCATAAGATTGCAGCTGAGCACTGTCTAGAAGGCTTTCGCACGTTCTCGGTGGTCTACATATCCGCTAACACAACAAACCACACCTAACACTTCATGGTGCAGCAGATATCGGTCATAATATTTATTTATTTTCAAATACTGCAGCCCAATGCAGGGCTACTGCAGGAGTGGTGTACATGAATACAAAAGGAAAGAATGTATACAGTAATATCGCAATAAGTGCTTCAACAAAAGCAGATATCGCCACCTGTTGAGTGCAACTGGGTAGAAAATGAGAGAAATAGAACACTAATATCATACAAGCGCCTCCAAAAATCAGATACATTCATTTCACGAACCGAACCAGGTACATCATTCCAGTGTTCGTAAATATCAGAAAAAACTGTATTTGAACATGTTAGTGTGCACAAAAAAAAATGGGTTATGTTAAGATTGTGATTGCAGCTGTGCACTGTGTAGAAGGCTTTTGGACGTTGTCTGTAGTCTAAATATCCTCTAACGCAACAAACCACACCTGACACTTCATGATGCGACAGATATCGGTCATAAGATTGGAACCAAGCACTGTGTAGAAGGCCTTTGGACGTCGTCAGTAGTCAAAATACCCTCTAATATAAGAAATCGTGCCTGAAACTTCACGATGCGACAGATATCGGTCATAAGATTGGAACCAAGCACTGTGTAGAAGGCCTTTGGACGTCGTCAGTAGTAAAAATACCCTCTAATATAATAAATCGTGCCTGAAACTTCACGATGCGACAGATATCGGTCATAAGATTGGAACCAAGCAATGTGTAGAAAGCCTTTGGACGTCGTCAGTAGTAAAAATGCCCTCTAATATAATAAATCGTGCCTGAAACTCACGATGCGACAGATATCGGTCATAAGATTGAAACCAAGCACTGCGTAGAAGGCCTTTGCACGTCGTCAGTAGTCAAAATACCCTCTAACATAATAAATCGTGTCGGAAACTTCATGATACAACAGATATCGATCATAGGATTGTACCAGAGCACCGTATGAAAGTCTTTGGCAAGTTGTCTAACATAGCTAAACTGAATGTCTTCATATTTCAATTATGCTTAAGTGCATGCATAGTCCAAGTTAGTGCATACATAAAGAACTGAACAGAAATGAAATAGTCCTTGCAATACATCCAAGGATTTGTCATTTGAAACCATCAATAATTATTTCAGCTGGATTCAGTCTGGAGGAAGAGATAAATATGTGCGCAGTTTAGAATGGTCTCACAAGTGTCTGAGGTTCCAGTGAGGCACCGTTTGAATTCCTTCTAAACAAAGAGCAGCACAGTAATATGCACTTTCATTCCTTCTGCACATACGTGTGATGTCATGCTCTTCTCTCTTACTATCGTGTCATTGTGCACCTCAGATTTCAATGGAGGTGGCTTGTCACTTACAAGCTTTTTAGCAAATTAGCTGTCCAGCTGTAAACAAACATGTGTTATATTTAAGTAAACTGTAAAACAATGGAGAAGCGCCACTGTTCACATTCTCCCGTATATGAGTATCAGAAAAGACTAGGGAGAATGTGTGTCAGAATAGACAACCTGCAAAACAAGGCATGTCAACTGGGCATGTGCTAAGGTGTAGTTGCACGGCAGAGAAGCAGACCAAGAGTCAAGAAGTGAAATAGCAGGCAACACAAGCAGCACTTAATCATGCAACTTTCTTTTTCGATCACCACACTCGCGCACGTTCGAGCTT
Organism: Rhipicephalus sanguineus; assembly: GCF_013339695.2. Classification (NCBI taxonomy): domain Eukaryota; kingdom Metazoa; phylum Arthropoda; class Arachnida; order Ixodida; family Ixodidae; genus Rhipicephalus; species Rhipicephalus sanguineus. The sequence goes on from NC_051178.1 coordinate 37,372,192, forward strand.
CTATTTTATACATGAATGTAAATGAGACCGCTGACAGCTGAATGTGTCGGCGTCGCTGGTACCCGGCACGAAAACACGTCACACTGCTACCAACAAGCGCACGCTTGTTGTTAGCTTGGCAACACACGCAAACGATTTGCGCCGAAGACAACCAATGTTTCAGCGTCGTAAAATCCGCAAATCCTCCTCATGTACGTTGTCACATCACCGAAATGCGTTGGCAAGTGCGATGTTCGCTTTCGGCAATGATGAGGCGAATGGCGATGTTGAAAACAAACACACTGCGGTTAAAAACTCCTGCGTAAGCGCCACGCGAAGTCTCTGGCGTCATATATAGTGTCTATGTTTCGACGGAAACAACTATACCATCAATTTCCTTCAACCAAACTTCCTCACATGAGCTGGTTCACACGAACTCGACGGTAGAGGCCTACGCTGAATGCAGACGACACCGCTCTGAATTGACTTCGCGGTAGGCGAGGGCTCACGCTGAGGACTTCAAACCTCCGAAGCATGTTTACACCCGTTCCGAGCGCAGATACACACAAATCAGAGCACAGGAGCAGCGACATGCCGCAGTAGTAGGTGCGATGTTTTCACTCGGTCGTCGATTGCACTCAAGACCGCTCTGAATTGACTTCGCGGTAGGCGAGGGCTCACGCTGAGGACTTCAAACCTCCGAATCATGTTTACACCCGTTCCGAGCGCAGATACACACAGATCAGAGCACAGGAGCAGCGATATGCCGCAGTAGTAGGTACGATGTTTTCACTCAGTCGACGATCGCACTCAAAACCGGGGCAAGGGCAGCCGGGAAGCATTCGCTGGATTTGTCGGCGTCGCTCGAACTCGGCACGAAACCGCGTCCCACTGGTAGCACTCGCGGTCGTTCGCCGTGTCGTCGACGTACTGGATGACGACGCGGTCACTCAGGAGCGTTTGCGACCGTAGTTTCCGTGCTTGCCCTGCACTCGGGGGTGCCTTCGAAGCGGCGGCCATTAGGCATAGCACTCAGAGGTATCGCGGCCTCTGATTGGTTGGCGCCGCTGGCCCATGCCGGCCTCTGATTGGTTGGCGCGCCGTACGCGTGGTGACGTAAGCGAAAATATCAAAGTCGTCTTGACCCCGCGCGCCTCGAGGCGTATGGACGCGTACAGCCCTCCGCGACCGACGCCGAGAGGCGCATTTGACGCCTAGGCGCGTGCATACGCGTGCATACGCGTGCCAGTGGTTGGGGCTTTAGATTCAAAGTTCAAAGTGGCTGCTCTCTCCACCTCGTGTCTTTTCATGGTCGTTAAAGACGGGCGGGGCGTTTCCTGTCTGCTTCCACGGCAGGCCTCTCGAGCGGGGTGATGTTATCGCATGCACCCTCCGAGCAACCGCAATGGGCCGGCTCGTTTGATCTCTGCTTCGGCCGCGGGCATTCGTCGCCCCCGCTCGCGCGTTTTTACACGCCTAGACTGTCCATATAAATGCTATATCCGGCATTGGAGGTGGAGGCTCTAGCCACTAGACCACCGCTGCATTTTTTTTCTAGCGTGGAGCCGATTATGATGGTGTTCCAAAAAAAAAAAAAAAAAAAACCTCACCCACAGCTGGTGTGCACCAAAGAAATAATAAATAAAGCTAAGTAAGTCTTCTTTCCGGGGCTGGGCTTCGAGTCCGGTTCCCCCGCCACATTCCAAAAGCGAGTGCCTTGATCACCAGCCCAATGCATGTGAACTGACCTGAAACCTACGAACGCATTCTACCAACGATGCAAAAAAAAAAAAACCATCGGGAAGCAGTACACTTGCTATAAGCGCTTCACTGAAATATTTCGTGTTGGTGGTCTCAAAGCGATGTGCTGGACAAAGTGCAAGGTCGGTATCGGAAATTGCACATTTCAGCAAAATTCTGACTGCGAGAAAACTCAATTCCTAACCCACGTTTCCATGATAGCGTGACCGTCCTTTCGTTGGGCCGTTCTAGAGGCTGATGAACGCTGGAAAGAGCACGAAACACGCCAACAGTGTTGCGGGGACGGCCGCTAGCTATAATAAATCTGAACGCTTACGTTGGGAGGGAGCACTGCGCAATGCGAAAGAAAGAAAGGAGGAAAGAAAAGCAGGTCAGGCACGCCAACGCCAAGTTTCGCTTGGCCCCATTTTAACGGTAAAAGAAGGGCTCCCCTTTTTTTCTTTTTCTTTTTTTTTGTGATGACTGAGGCTTATGAAAGAAACATTCATGGAAAGAGCGAGTGCCTTGATATGGTAGAAGCTTCATATACTCATTCACTTAGTTCTTTTTAGTGGCTGTTTATGTAGCGCTCTACATTTCCCAACCTCTATGCCCTCAACACTTTCTATTCTGAGAGATATACACGTCTCTCTGGGTCACTGTGCCCGAGAGCCGAGACGTGATGTTTCACATTATCATAGCATGCACAGCACAATCCAATCCCACCCCTTCCATCAGGGCAGGACAGCATTCTCTGCGACATTTTCCGTATTGAACAGATGCAAAAATTGAAGATGGGCACACAAGCAGTTATGGTCCTCAGTCTAGCTTACTGATCACCATTTACAGTTACACTTTACTGGAGTGCACTGGTTTGGTAGGCAAGTCTAATAACATTTGCAGAATTCTGGGCTACCACATTGGTGAACTATAGCAAGAATGCTGGTAGTGGCTAATCATGTTCCATTAAATGGCTCCCATAAAGCTCTTGTGGCAACACGATAGTTTATATGCAGTTCTACTGTGCTTCTGCTTTGACAAGGACACTCGAACAGCATGAAAATTATTCATATGCAACGTAATTCAACAAAGCATTTCAAGAGATCATAGGAAGCTTTGCAACGGTCATACACAGCCCTTGGACTTGGTAATCCATAGTCATGGGTGGAGCGGAAATCTGATCTTTCAACTTATTTTGCAAGCAGCACATAGAAGCTGTTACTATATCTCTGCTGAAATAATGATGAGCCTTGATGACTCTATGTAGAAGTTGCACCTATAGCATTACTAGTTTGGAAAAGCTTTACTTAAGTTCTTGTGTAGTGCCTCAACTGCAATAAAACATGAAAGTTGAAATGCATGGTTTATTCTAGTTTGCATTTAAAGCAATGATGAATGCAAGAGTAAAGAAGCAAGTTCCGCGCCACTCACTGTCCAGCTACTTGCATTTTACCTGTAGTGCTAATATTGTAAGCAACCAAGTCTGGAAAACACGCTGAATAAAATGGTTTCAAGGGTAGAGCACTTCCAAGCTTAGGTACATAGTACTTTGCAGCGCAAAAAAAAAAAAGTTTTGTACAGGCATGTTAGAGAAATATATACCACAGACTAAGTAATGCTGTGGGACACCATCTTTTGAAGACATTTTTATTTACAGTGTTCTAAGCCAATCAATAATTTCACTTGCACACACACCAAAAGCATTCACTTTCAACAGTAGAACTGTATTCAAGTCTCAAGTGTTACTTCACAAGTTCAAGTAAAACAAAGCAAAGAGTTTTCACTTAGCTTAGCTTTGACTAAGCTAGCCATTGCAACAAGACCAAGTGCCGCAAAAGAGCTCTGCTTGGTCTGCTCAAAGAGTTTGGACAGCAGACAAAAAAAAAACACATCGGACAGAATGCAAACGTCCCTTGGCTATCAGTGGTATTTCAGTGAAGAGCACACTAGTGAACGGCAGTTCTGTCGGCGAATGAAACCCGTCTGAAAACTGCGACAAAGAAATAAAATGGTGCTGGCTGAACAAGTAGCGCAAAATGTCTACAGCCGAGAGCAAAAGAACTCTTTCTCAAGTTTTGCTTTGCACAGAACTGAGGAGTGTAGCGTATGTACAAGCCTTGCAGCCACAACTCTCCGTACTCTACCTACGTTTCGTTCGTAAAAATATCCTTCAGGCACGCATTCGTGGAGAATGAAAACGGCATTATGCTTTCTGTCGCAGCCGGAGTTCAGTGGGCAAATGGCAGAGTCAACTGCGTAAACCTTTTGTATGGCTTCCCACAACGCTTCTACAGTGCATGCTTCGTTATTATTAAGGTAAAGTGCAAACGCAGGTAGGATACCCAGCAAAAGAAAAAACAATGAGAGAAGAAAGAAATTTCTCACTTCAGAGATCGCTGCTGGCAGTAACATTGAACACGATGACGGCGTAGTCTGAAGCCAGATGCTCTTATTTAAAGGAAAGGAAGAAATAGAGGTTATCCGATGCCCTTTTGCAAGTGGTTTTTTGTTTTATGGGGCCTCTGTATCAAATTCTCTCACTGGTAAGTCCCGTACATCCGCTGTAAAACCACACAGCAGTGGAACAAAACGAAACGTCCACGATTTGTGTAATAAAAATTGCGGGGCTAAAGGTATGCCCAGCAGCTAATGCTTCTAAATTATACAGGTCAGTAGGCGCGTAACTGCAAACAAAAAAAAGAACACTGGTACATTAAAGGGCCACTTCTCTTTGAAGATCTCGTGGAAGCAAAATTGCACAAGACCCGGAACACAAAAAGCCAGTAGTAGAAAACTTATAAACGGCATAAAAGTAACTAGAGTGCAGTAAAAAAAAATGTATAGATACAAGGCACTTCTTGTGCAAACTGTGAAGAAAAAGACAAAACAAAAGGAGGTATCTGGCGGCTCACTACAGCAACTTCAGTCCTCAACACCGAGTAATGAGACCACACTTTGGCCCGCTGTAGTTGGGTTGCAAAAGAAAGTAAACCAAAGCAGTAAAAGTATGTTTCTATACATCAAATGACTATGAAAGATCAACATTATTTGGTTGTTAGCAATGACAGGAGGCCCCCCTTCTTTGAAAGGGATATATATATATAAAAAATGAACTGTTAAAAAAACATGTTCACATATTACTTCCTTGCTGAAAGTGCTTTCTCGGAGTGGGCAACGCCTAGAACATCAAGCTCGCCAAGGAAATGTCCCCGACGCTTCTAGCGGGCTTGTACTCGCAAGACATTTTCGTGGCTGAATGCATTGAACCAGTCGTAAGAGGATTTCAACACAAAAAAGAAAGCTGCAAATGGTCTCACCGAAGCAGCAACAACATTATCGGTGCAGTGTTAGAGCTTCGCAAGACTGTGCATTCGAAGCCAGCCATAAAAAACGACCGCAGCACTGCCAGATTGAAATAAAAGAAACGTTACTTAGAAAAATAAACACACCGGTCTCTAAATTTGAAATCTACATTCCTCGGTTAAACTCTTTACATGCAATTGCAACATGCCGACAGGCAAATGGGCACTGCAACAGTATGTACAGACAGAGGGAAAAAATAAACGAAAGGAAGGGTTCTGTGCAACATACCCAAACAATTACTACAGAGAGAAAGGGGAGGTCAGCGAGAGGTCATCCCAGTTAAATAAATGCCACTGATGTGTACAAAGCTTCTAAGTTGGCCAAGTTATCGCACCAGCCGTGTAACAACACAAGAAAGCCAATACGAAGGCATTGCTATCTACCAGGGGCAAAAGGACCAACGCACGACACAAGTTTCGCCAAATGCTTCTCTCTCTCTCCTTCAGTCTACATCTATTATGGAAGAGAACACGTAGCAGCGACCATTCGCCTCTCTGGATTAAGTGCAGCAGACATCCCGACAGTGAAACCACACAACACGCACACATCGCGCCCACTGTGCAACAGTCCTTTCCAGCGACACTGTGCCCACGTGACCAAAAAAAACAACGTAGAGCACACACCAACAGGTGCAACACATCCTTCGTAGAGACGAAGCAAACAAGAGCGCCAGGAGACAGACGCGTCAACAACGTGCGCCATTTGTCACGCGCGCACACACGCACCAGCCACGTTGTCCGTGCAGCCCACTGGCTTGCACATGGTGCGCCGACACTGGAAGAATCGGAGAAGAGGACGACGCGCCGTGTGGCAACAGTTGCGGGTGTTGAAAAACAAAAAACAACGCAAAAGTCTTTTTCATCCAACTCATTTCGTCTCGACAGAGCACGCGGGGCGAAGAGTGGCGGCTCATGAGCTGCTGCCGATGCACGTGTGCTCGGCGTCAGCGGTCAGCCACTTCACCTCGGCTCGGCCTGGCTCGCGACACATCTAGGGGACGACGACTTCCACATAGTTGGCGGGGTAGAGGCCAACCCGGCCGTCCTTGCGGCCTTTGCACCAGCCCTGTTCGTCTTCGTCCTCTAGCTTTTCAAACTGGTCCCCTGGAAGACAAAACGAAAAATTATTGAACAATTAGAAAGCGGGCATCAAATTGTTTTTGAACTTCTTGCATCCAGGCATGTTTCGTTTGCAACCAGTATAGAAAACTCTGTTGGCAGTCTAGCCTGCTGACTGGCATGCAATTACAGGTTTACAGTCCCGCCTGCAGAAACAGTACATCACAAGATCTCATCAATAGACATTTGTTGAAAATTGAGTAAATTGGAGCAAATTAGGCTATCATTTCAATGACAGCAGTCTATATGTGACATAGACAACGTGAAACAACACAAGCTTGCTGAGCAAATTTAAGTTGCAACTTATGTACAAAATGTTGGCTTCAAGACACAGCAACCACTTTGTAGTGTTTTTCAATTGCAGCTTGTAGGCATAACAATGTCGTGTAGTGACAATGAAGACCCAGTCCATGCAAAGCTGATTCATAAATTTAATCTGGTGTTGTGAACTAGTGGCCAGAAAGATGACCAACACTTGAAAACACAATGCTTGCTGTAAGCATCGTCAGTCATGGTAATGTGATTGACAAAAGGAGTCTGCATGCCACTACTCATGTCGCATATGCAATGATTGGACAGTAGGCTTGTGCGAATATTCGAGGAGCTTGAATATTCGAACAAATATTGCAGTATTCAAATTCGCTTCGAAACGCATTTAAGTTATTCTAAATTTTGAACTATTCAAAATGAACAAATAGACACATATAAACCGCATGTTACCCTCTGTAAAGGTGGTTTCACTGCAGTGGAGGGGTGCTATGCCATGAATACACCTTTCCAAGGGAGATCCGCACTGACACGAAGCCCTACTTCAAGGTTAAATTAACAAATTACTCTCACATCGATTGATCATTTTTTAAGTTTAAAAGCTTGTTATACCGGTTTATATGCTCTAAGTATAGTAAATTTCAAAACAATGTATTTTACAGGTTATCACTTGCATTCTACCGAAAATCAAATCCTGCTACTACTCAAAGTTTCTTCCACTACCCTTTGAACCAAAAAGAATGAAATTTGCACATACTCTGTTTCATTTAAAAAAAATTGTGTAGGTTAGTTGGGTCATGACAAATATGCTTAGTTTTCTTATAAATGTGACATATACTATCGAATTTGCTTCGAACCTAATATTTACTATTCCACAAGCCTATTGGACAGGGCTTTTTAATAAAACGCTGTTGAAACATTCACAAAAATTTCGAAACCTGTGTGTGTGCCTGCACCGTGAGATTACGTTGCAACAGCGGCAGCCAATAAAATCTGTCACCCCACAAAAAGCAAACATTCTAAGCATGACAGCACAGTGAATGCAACACAAAATTCTTAAGACAGGTGCAATCGCAATTGACAGGTACCTTGTGTTAAAAGATAGTTCGTCCGCTCAGCCCATCATAGTCATACAGTGCTCTCACAGGCACACCCGGCTCGCCCTTGTCAACCAGGTGCGTCATTTGACTCTTCGTCCCAATCTTCGTGGTCCTCCTCAAATGGGTTCGCTCACCTGCCCGCCCATATTCCTGCAGGCCACAAAGAGTAAGGAGGCAGTAGTGTCTGCTGGTACACTTTATCGTACAGCAATGCAGAATGCCAGCAACCATCGTTGTATTAAACCATGATGCGCACCAATCCAGTCTATCAGCCATAGATGAACTATACCATTGCCACTGAAAACTTTAATGAGAGCCAGATGCCCTTTTTGGATGCCCCTTTTGGATGGTCTGTTGATACAGTAATGTGTGCAGGTGTTCAAAATTAGGAAGAGTATGATGTTCTTCAAGCGGTGCCGTTAGATGATACTGCCAACATTTCACTGTTTTTAAGACAGCAATGCCAGTCAACGAACTAGGGGATAGGGGCTATCATCCTACAAGCGCTGCCTGTCGAACATTAAAAGTGATGCCACAAATGATACAGTCAAACCCTGCTACAACGAAATTGACGGTGCTCGGAAAAATGTTCGTTGAAGCGAACATTTCGTTGTAGTGAAATAAAAAAAAAAAATGCCTGACCTGAGCTAGTAGAACAGAGAAACTTTTATTTCCAAAATTCAAAAAGTGTCTGTTGCCTCCTTTGCGTCCCCAGCAGCATCACGACGCGATTCTCATATATGCATAGCGACGCCACGTTGGAAAGAACGCAGAAACGACGACTTCTGCAAACGAACGAAACAGAGGCACGGGCGCGCAGCACGAACTGCACAGTTGCACTAATACGCTAACACTAGCTATTTGCCGACAATGGCGAGATGCAGGCGTGCTATCGGAGCAATGATTTACGCCTTATTCTATGCTATTCTTATCCACCACTCGCGGCTGGCTGATCCCGCTGATAACATGGACGAATTGTTGCTCCGACCAATTGTTGCACTGGCCAAGCGCGAAAAGTATGAAAAGCATTGGCATTGGAAAATGCATCGTTCCGCGACTGCACCCCAGGGCTGCTCGCATTGATAATGCAGATGTACCGTCACTCTGACCACTAGCGAAGCGCGAAAAGCACGAAAAGCATTGGAAAGGCATCGGAAAAGGAATCGTTCCGCGATTGTATCCCAGTGTGGACCACGACCTCCTCGTGGTGTGGACAACTGAGCTTTGACTTCGGATTGTCTGCGAATAAGAAGCAACCCAAGCCAGTTGCGAAAGCAGGGCAGTCTGATCGCCGTCACTATCAAGCAATGGCGACCCCATGCTCAGTCAACAGCGGCGGTTTATGGTGGTGCCAACACGCGATTTAGACTTTGAATTCTTATTTTTATGTTCTAAAATGCACCAAAATGTCCGAGATTGTGTTTATTGCACGGTAAATTAAATTTTTGAGCCCGGAATGGCATCGTCAAATTTCGCTAAAGCAGAACGGCAGCAGAAAAACTGTTCGTTGTGGCAAGCATATTTATGCATTGACTCCTATGGACTGTTGACAGGGAACCGAAATTATTCGTTGTACCGGAAATTTCGTTGAAGCAGAGTTCGTTGTAGCGGAGTTCGACTGTATCAACATTAATGAGGCCTGTGCTGTGAAAGCGCACCTACAGTATGTGTATACATCACTAAGAGCTAACTATTGCTACACACCACCAGCACCCAAAAGCAGAGCTAGAATTTTATCTGCAACAGTGACAATAATTTTATGCCTCATTCATTAACAGATTGGTTACTGTGTACATGTATTTCACGTCAAGGCTTCAGAGTTTCTGGTTATGAACTCTGGAAAATAATCATCGGTAAAATAAAAATCGACTCGATTAAAGAGCTACCAGGTTTAGGACACACTGGCTTCTACACATCAAGTCTCCTTGATATGTCGCCAGTACCTGACAATGCCATGCATGGTGGTGCATCAGCTCATGTCATGAAAAGTGCAATATGGCACTCGAAGAAATCACAGCAGATTCAAACTGGGAGCACTCAGTCCAAAACAAATCAAATTATGTACGCTGTGCAAAGGTCATCCATATTCATATGGTAAAAATTCACCTGGATTTCTATACACTACTGCGTTCAGCATAGCACCAGTATGGCTTGAGTTAACTGAATGAATGAAACCTTATTGAACCTTATTAGGTTACCAATTCCAACTTACACATTTAATTGTTCTGTCTACTGTAAGACCAAGTGTGGCAGTGCAGTTTGTATGCCTACTATTCTAAGAATTCAACGTTAATAGTTCAAACTCTAAAAGCAAATTTTTCGCCTATTTTACAACAGGCAGAATGGCTCATGGTGCTCTATAGGGTGATGTTGCGTGACATAAAAGGAACAACTAAACAACATAAAAAAAGCATAAAAAGCTTTTGCCAAAGCTTGCTAATAAGCTAATCAATGCAATCATTGATCATAGCAAAACAAGAAGAATAGAGCTAAAGCAACCTAAACAAAAGTGGAGAACAAGCAAAGCAGGTTGTATGTCTTGGTTTAAAACAATAGCCTACATGAATCCTACACAGCTATGAGCTGCAGACACTACACTACAACTAAAGGAGCCACACATACAATACCAGGATCTATGCACGCTAAAGAAAGAAAAGAATCAAGTCTGACCATAGCAACTACTGGTAGACAGTCTACAGAATCCTAAAATGCAGTGTAGAACCTGCTACACAGGTGGAGAGACAATGCAATACATTCTACTTGATATCTACATGGGTTCTGTCTAGATGTGTTTGATATCAAGCCACCACTGTAGAGGGTTACAGAAGTGGCACATCTGTAAGTTTCACACCTGCCTTATGTGCTCACTAAAAATGACAGCCTAAGATTCGACACTGGTACTGCTACACGAACAACATAAGAGTTAGGGATACTCTTATATGTCCAAAGAATGCAAAGGTGCTTTTGTAACACTATACTCGGCGACAACTTTTCTTGACAGCACTCTGGAAGCTACAGTACCGAAACACATGCCTGCTACCGAGCCAAAAATAGTACTCAAGTTTACTTATAATTTTCTCATTTACTTGCTGAAATAAACGCTGCTTTATTTATCATGGAACTCAAACAGCTGCGGGAAGTCGTAGGTAAAATACAGTTATTGTTCACTTTGAAGAGAATGCCTTCCTGTTCTTTCCATTTCTTAGAGAGCACCACCTTTTCAGCACACCCGTTATATAAAGTAAACATGGTGTCCATGATGTAGTGGGTCAGTGTGCGGCAGCAAAAGCACTGTTTAGTTCTTCAAGAAAAATATACTCGTAATATGACACTAAAATGTACACTGAACAATAGAAATGTTTCTCCCATTCACGTTTTTCGTGTATATAATCTTCTAAACGCGCTAACGATGCCTGCAAGCAAAACCGAAAACAGCCGCAAGCTGCCGTACTACTTGCGGAGCAACACAAATGTGCGGAAGCCCCGCCTCCGTAGCCTTCGCTCCACTGTCAAGATAACCTGTCGCCGAGTATAGCAACAAACTTCAGTGTCAGCTTTACGAGTCTATGAATGAGTGATACAGTCTGACATTTACACTTGTGGCAGCATATGGAAAACCTAAACACCCTCTAATTATCAATGCTTGTATGAAATCGGTAAAACTTCAATTAAAGCTGGTAGAGAAGTTTTGTCCCTGTCATCCTTGAGCAATAATCATTCAGCTAACACTGACGCGGAAGATCTCGGCCTCTCAGTTTGGGTGTCTGAAAACACGTGGCAGCGAAGGTGAAGAAGGAGCAAGAGCAAAACTAGAGGTGTGAAAGCGAACAAGAAGCTCAAGCTTCATAACAAGGCCAGACAAGCTTTCTTTGCTGCACAGCGGTATGCGGCCATATAACTCCACTTTACATGTCGCTCGGGTGGTCGACCTCATTCTGTCGTCGTCCTCTTCAAACGGGTTGTAAGCCTTTTTCACCCTGCACCAATGGCAAGAAACATCACAGAACCGGCCTCCGGGCACTGGAGAACATCCGTGGGTGTGAACATGGCTCAAAAAGCCAGCATTCCTGCTCGAATTTGGCTACAACGGCAAACCCGTTGAGGTTTCTCCCAAGAAAGAAAGAAAGTCAAATTTCCAGAGCTCTCAAGTTTATTTCTGCTCTCAGAAATTTCGTAATTTTTTGGGGTGTTTGTGAGACACAGCATAGCCAGAAACTTTTTTCAGGGGGGGGTGGGGGGGGAGTGGGGTTCAACCATGCTTTATGTATGTTCATGTGTACGTTTGTATGTGTGCATGTATGTGTGCTCATGCAAAACTGAAAAATTACGCGGGTTTGAACCCCTCAACCCACTTCCCCCCCTTCACCCTTGGCTTCGCCAGTGGATGACACCTCCCCGAATGGAACAACTCGTAAATGACAGGGGTTATGTGAAGGGACCGTGAGTGCCATAATAGTAATCCTGGGTGTGGCAGTGCACAATTCAAGTCTTCCGCAAGTAATAGTTAAGTTATACCCTTGTCCCTGTACTACATATTATGCAAATTCTTCAGCAAAATATGCAGGCTCTCAATAAATTAGCTATCTCTATACAAAGGAGTTGCAGGTTACATGATACAGCAGAAAAGGTTGCAGTTACACCAGTGCAAGATATTGCACAGTGAGCATAGTGTGCCCATTCACTTTAAAAGACCGACAGCTCTGCAGGAAATGCTTGCAGCGCAAGAAATGAAAAGGTCCGACAAAAGTGCGACTACGGAACTGGTACGACATTGGTGTTAGCTCTGTCGGTATGACGTCGGTACTATGCTGGCTTTATCATGGCCCGAAGCACAAAGTCCTCGCAGCTTGTAGAATAACATGCTGATGTGAAGTTGGTGTAACGGTGGCACGAACTTGGCATAACGTGCAGGACGACGATAAATGTGATCTTAGTGCTTACGTGTTTGTGGTGCCAGTGGGTGGCGTGGAGTTGTTGGTTGTCGCTACGGTGGAATGGTTGGTGCCTGTCTCCTTGGGTCCCTTGTTGGTGCTCTGGTTTTTCGGTGCATTGGGCACCACACCATCGGCGCGTGCTCACGCTCGTCAGTGTGATGCCACCAGAGTCGATGCCCTTTTCTCCTTGCGGTGAATGTGCTGCACCTCGGGTGTGTACTCCTGGAAAAATGGGGTCCACAGGAACACGTTAGTCAGCGAACTCTGGTCGGTGCCCCTGCTCGCTTACGAGAATGTCAAACTATTGTCGCAATGTCAAAACAGACGGTGTAAAGCACCAATTAAGATTAACAGCAGCAGTTCAGTCTTTGAATACTCAACACTGGCGCCTCTTCGTCCTTGTACGTTCAACTTATGCATATTCGCACTGTCCTCATCTTATCACAGTATAGACACTTCGTTGCAACTGAACTTTAATGATTTCAACATGAGGTCAACTAACAGCCTTACGATAACATTAGGCAAACTTATTTTCTATAATAATTGGTAGATAATAGGTAATTTCTATGATAATGAGGCAATTAATAAAAAAACACATGAAATAAAAGGTTTAACACTGGAACTGACATGATTGTTCGCAAAATTATATGTACAGTCATAGCCATGCTTAATTCAAACAGGCAATGAACATATCTTTGGTTTTTCTACTGAGTGATAGAAGTTTCATGTTAGGATTTATTAAATGTGCTAGCTAAAGATGTTTTCAATGCGTGGGTTAAGTCTGACGATGGCTGTACAACAATACTCTAAAAATGCACATACTTAATGCAAACTTAAATGCTTCTTACGACTACAGACACTACAACAAAGGTCATGCAATCTATTTCTTGCAACTGAAGACAACTGCATCACAGATATTGCAAATGCCGCAGCGTGTTAAACATGCTTGGATGCGAACGAGTGGTAGCTAGCCATGCACAATAGTTACAAGAGTTATCAAATATCACGTTAAGCAAGACACTTTACAATAGCAGAGAACAGCCAGAGCATCGGAAAATTTATATAGAGCATAAAGGATTGGCAAAAAAAAAGTTAGTGGGTTGCTTGAGGCAGTGGTCTGAATTTGAAAAATCTGAAAGAACAAGAAACAAAGGTTAGCTGCCCCACAAACAGCAGACAACAAATCAATGCAAGGAGATGTCGCCTAGAGTAGATCAACATGCTACTATATAGCAGAGTGTTTTCCCACAGAAAAATTACAACAGCAAAAAGTTGTACAGAAGGAAAAAAAAAGTGAACAGAAGAAAAAAAAATGTGAACAGATGTTACCTCTAATAAATTACAGAGTGTTTCAGTGCAAAAACGTTTCAGGTAATCAAAGGTCAGTGAGTAGCGTACAAGGTGGAGAGGTATGACTAATCCAAATGCTGTGTGAAAATTTAAAATAATGACCACATACTGACAAGAACAGGAGTTAATGCCAGCATCAGGTATTTTGCAATCCTGACATAACTTCAATTTAGGCGGCCATGAATTCACATAGGCAGAGGCAGTGTCAAATTAGGCTTTTTTGATAACATTTTCACAGTAGAAAAGTATGCCAACAGGGAGATCATTCAATGTGCCCCAGTACAAATGCAGCTAGTGCTGGCACTCGTAAACAATGGCATATAAATGCCCTAATTTAGCTCATTGCAGAGACCTATAGCGAAAGCAAGCCACAAGCCTTGAGAAGATGCTGCAAGAAGACTTCTATCACAGAGGCCAAGCTACAGCTAGCGAAACAAGATCACCTGTGCCTTCTAGTCAGTTAATTCCGTGACACTTTCAGCCTCCATGCAGCCTACCTGTTGTGCAAGCAAGACAGTTAGGCGATTTGAAGCAGTCGGCAACGCGCATGTTTGGCAGGAATGTGTTATTCACTGTCACTGAGCAGACATGCTCAGCTGGCCGAGGCCAGTAAAACCCCGACCATAGATGGTCACAGTTGGTAAATGTAGGAGTGACACATGTTCATAATATTTCCTAGCCAAAATGCAGGCTGTGAAAAAGCAATCAAAATCAATTAGTCCTTTTGTTGGGTAGTACACCTCACTGAAAGAAGAAGCTTCACTGAGAGAAGAGCTAATCTCATCAGCAAACGGGGGTAATTCTTGCTTGTAAAAAAAAACTAAAAATGTAATTTTGCCATCCATTCTTTTCACCAGGCACGGAATTACCCCAGTTTGTACAGTGATGAGATTAGCTCACCTAACACTTACGTTCAAATTACAAGGACCTAGACATGTAGGGAAACTTTGGGCTAGTACACAATGGAGTGCAACAGATGCCTTGCAGATAGCACATAAAAATGTTTTGTTCCTGGTGGCCTCACTTACATTCAACAGAATGATATTCATAGAATTACTGATAGGAGAAAAATAGCTCTGTGGAAGAAGCGCATTGGAATTGTGATAGACAGATAACTGTCGCATGAATGATTTTGAGCTTTGCATATCTGTGGTGCAATCTGTTATCAGCCTGTAATGTGTGAAAGTGGAAGAAATGTCTGGACTTAACAGGGAACTGTAACCAGAAACAGACAGGCAACTCATTCTGTGCGTCAAGCTTTGTTATGTACGTATCTTGTACAAAGCTGCAGTAAGTTTCTCAATACAAAGAATGTCGAGCATGTGTGCTTTAGAGACGTACAAAGAACATCGGCTATAAAAGAAAAACCAAAAACTTCTTTGCAAGTCTCTCCCACACTATTTGGCAAGACGTAGCGAAAGGAATTAATCGGTGGCTGCCACTGAGCACATCCGCAAGCACCAGAGGTCAGTAAGAACGGCGCAAGTAGAAAAAGCCACAAGTAATCCGAGGCACTGTGAGACCACAGCCAAGAGAGAGGAGGAGAGAGCGAAGAGAGGCTGGAAAAAAGAGAGAAGCGAGGCGCTGCGAGAGAGGCATTTTGTTTCCTTTACAGGTAGCTCCTCGCGATCTTGTGCTGGTTGACGAGGGTGATGCCGCTCTCGGGTATCGCTGCCTTCTTGCTGCTCTTGCCTACGATGTCCCGGAATTCCTCGGAGTACTCTACGCAAGGGGTGTGGGTGGGGCACGAGCCAGAGAAGCAGACAGCCAAAGAGTGCATGACGGGCAACAAAAAGCGCATCAAACGTTCTCTCGCTACCTTCGACCAGACGCAAAAAAGCTCTATGCACCAAACACAAAGATGCAGGGGTGAATGGGCAAGATGTACGCATTGGCACCATTTGGCACTTACAAAGTGCAATAAGGAAGAAAGCTGCGCGTGTTAGAACTAATGTGTACTTTTGAACCAGTGTGGAAACGATTAAAACATTCAAGTGAAAAGGACACCGGACGAGCGCCGCTGTCGAACAACCAAAATTAAGACAAACTTGCCAGAGCATTCCGCCAAAAGAGCTGCGTGACGATTGCATCACAAATGTCCGATTTTCTTGTGTGACTAGAGGCCTGTGTACACAATTGGAGTTTTGTTTTCGAATTCTTTAATAAATTTCAGATGTTAGACAGCGCATGTCCTGTGTCCCTTCTACTAGGGTGTTCCAGTTGTTTTTCGCACAGATTCAAAGTATGCGGTAGGCGAGCTTTGGTGAGCATTGTTGCTAGCAATAAAGCAAAACTAGGAATTACTGGTTTACTCCTTAGAGGTGGGGTAGTGGTGCTAAAAAGTGTGGACACCGGTAAACCTAATTGCCAGTGCACATTTTGTACAGTGTCATTGTTCTGTGGGACATCAGCAAGGTGAAATGCAAACGTTATACAGCATGTCACGATGTGTGCTTATTACAATTATCTGTTCAAGTACAAATACAATTGGTTTCACCATTTTCTTCAAAATCTAATTTAAAAAAAGATGCGTGAAATT